>NC_142043.1:6282359-6369859 GCF_982192425.1 Myodes glareolus | reverse complement strand
CATGGAAAAGGGAGAAGGCAGGAGTGATGGAGATTCTAGTCTCACTTGTCACAGGGCAAAAATAAAGAAATCAGGCAATACACACCAGTGATGTGGAAAGACCAGCATCCTCTCAAATGCTGATGGCAAAAGATGGCACACACATACACACAAATCAATGGGTACATGCCCACTAACTCACCAATCTGAAACTAATGTTTTAACTTTGACACCGTTAAGTGATAAAAAAAAATTGAATTGATATAAAACTATAATCTTCCCTTCTCTAACAATATAAATAAATCATACATTTTTCCATCAGAAATTCTAATGTGTCTTCTTTGTGTGCTGCATCTGCTATACACACACACATAGAGCATTAATAATTCCAAAATTCTAAAAGATACTAACTTAAAAATATTCAGTCTCCCTAATGTATTTCAAACAAAGGGCAGAGAAACAATATAAATGTATCCCTTACATTATTGCTTACAAAAACAAACCATGAAAAACTTTGCTGTCCTTCAAAGTCTACCAACATCATTTCCTACACACAAGCCTACCACTTTAGGGCTATCATATCCTTATGTTCATTAAACATGCAATTTTTAATTCAGTATTTTAAAGAAAGAGATACAAAGACATATATGATAGGATCCCTACTCTATAGGAGCAAGAGATATTTGGTAAGAAGAGGGTCTGTGAAATATTCTAAGATGTAAATGTCCAAAACACACACTACTCTAAGCAGGACCTAATTTATACACAACTTCTTTGTAAAAGAGACCTATGCAACAATACTTTTGGAAAGACTGGGTAACTACTGTATTTTTTGTTCATTCCCATGAACCTGAGTTCATTCCCCAATTCAATGGGAATTCAATGGGAAGGTTGCAAAGACATGTAGTTTAGTTGAAAGGGAAGGCGACGAGAGAGAGGAGACTCTCTGGATCATACTGGAGAGCCACAAACCCTGCCAACAAGTGATCTTGTCTCAAAAAAGGAAAAAGGTGGACAGTGCCTGAGGAACCACACCAAGGTTGTGCCCTGGTTTCCGTACACATGTGAAGTGCATAAGGAAGAACACACGTACACTTAAGTCTGAAAAGAGGAAGTGTATGTGGAGCAAAGTCTTTTACATGCATGAAAATAACAGAATGCATCCCATGAGTTTGTACAATTAATGTACACTAATTAAAGGTTTCTATTTGAAAAAAAGATCTTTGTAAAGAATTAAAATTCACAGAGAAGTAAATCTTTGCCACTAGTCAAGAGCTCTACAGGCTACCGACATGAGGGGCTCAATGGCAGAGAAGCCAGAATTGAGCATTACTGTCACTGCATCACACCCTTTAAGACAGTCAAAGAACAATGTAATGAAATCCGAAAGGCAGGAACTTTGTCACAAAGATTTAGTTTGAACATATTCTACTTGAGCACAGCCATTCAAATGTAATGTTTGTTCTTTCTCTTCTTTTCTTACATAATATCTAAGAACACATTGTCTCCTATCTCCCATCGTATAAGTTTCATACCTTGGACTGAATAAAAACTTTTCACAAATGAACTAACCTGGATACTACAGGCTATATTAGATTTGAATGTTGGAAAACATGTCCACTTTCGCAATAAAATCTTCCCATGCTATTATCCATGGTTACTTCCTTATAAACCAAAACCCTTAAGCTAGTCTCCTTCTGCTAAATACTAAATAATTTGATAACAGTTATATTAAATTGAGCTATATGAAATTAGTACTATTTAACAATTATTTTTAAATGGACAATTTGTCTTAATACACACTAAAGTTCATTTGTATTATATGAATCTTCATCATCGTTGTCTCCCTCTATGACTAGTCATTAGGCAATTCAGGGTCCACTATTACTTACTGTGACATTAAAATATCTGCTGAGCTTGCCTCCAGGTCTAGTCTGACTACCTTTGTAGACATCTTACAGACTAAAATAGAAAAACTTCCATGTGCATGGGATTTGACAGGGGTAAGCCTTGTTGCATACCTCCTCACCTAAGCTGTGGAATCTTATTAGAATGCAACAGACTAAAAGAGATGTTCTTAAACATATTTTAAAAACAGCTCTAATCTATCAAAAATAACAAAGTTTTAAAATTTGATAACTAAATTATCTTTATTAACTACTTTATTATCTACTTAACTACATGTTTCATAAATGATTGTGAGACTATGTAAACCCTGAAGAGCAAAACCTGACTTTTCTTTAATTTACATAAAAATAATAGTTGATATATAATAGTGAATTGCACTTACTGACCATTTCTTTCATATTCAAGAATATGAAACGTAATACAAAGAAAGAAAAGAAACCAAAAACCTTTTAAATTGAGCATATTAATACACTCCTTAAATACCAGCAGCAAGGTGGCCAAGCTAAGAGGATCTATGAGTTCACGGCCAGCCTAGTCTAAACAAAGAGTTCCAGGGAGACATAGTAACATGCTGTCTCAAAAAAAAAAACAACAAAACAAACAAACAAACAAACGAAAACAATAAAAGAACACCTCTAAATCACAGGTAAATAGAGATATGTAGAACCAAAGCAAATTAATGTTTTCATATGATTTAAACATAATTCAAAACAAATTTTTCTGTCATTAACAAGAAAAAATTAATTAAATAAATAAAACTTAAAATGCTTAATGAAGTATTTTGTGTGTCAACTCCCAAGTTTAATGCTAAATAAAACCACAGTGTTTTCCTCAAACTTGAAAAGGTTTGTTTTCAGAATGATTTTAACCATAAATTTACTTACTTAAATTTTAATTTGAGGAAATTGTGTGGAAATTATCCATAAAATAAAATTTCCACAGAAAATAAAAGCTCACAAACTAAACAAAAGCAAAACATATATAAGCATATTACTTGAAATGATAATTTAACCTCAACAGTGAAGGCATTCTGAATAGCATTTAAAAGTTACTGCTTTATTAGCAGTCAGTTTCAAATGGACTTGCAGAATATGCACACAAAAGACCAAAACAATAAAATTGCTATGAGTACTCGCTCTACCAGCACATACACTATAATTTGAACAATACAGATATTAGCATGGCCCATGTGCAAGGATGACACACAGATTCCTGAAGCACAATTAGGGAAGTGCACAGTGAAACAGATTTTATATGCCCCCTGTTAGAATGACTAAGAACAAAGTAGCTGACCACAAGTTATAGCAAGGTTGTAGAAGGAGAATACTCATTCACTGTTGGTTGGAATGCAAATAGATGCAGCCACTTTAGAAATCAGTATGGATCGTCAATGAACTTAACACAAATCTACCACATGACCCATCTATACCACTCCTTGTCATCTGCCCAAATGACACACCATTCTACTCAACAAATACTTGCTCAGTTACATTCACTGCTGCCTTAATTATAATAAACAAAAAAAGGAAAGAACCCAAATGATCATCAACAGACAATGACATACACAGTAGAATACCACTTAGTTTTAAAGAAAACAGAAATCATGAAACTTCCAAGTATTCACAAAGACCAGAAGACAAATACCATGTGTTCTATGGCATCTGCGGTTCCTGGATACAAAGTTCAGATAAGAATAACCACAGAAAGATGGAAAGTAAAAAGTGACAAGGAGGGTAGGTGCTAGAAAAAGAAACTATGGGATTTAGGTGATACTAAAAAGGAAATGAGGAAAATTTTTAACTAGGAAGGGAGAGAGACATCAATACAGGAAAGGAACTGAGGAAGGACAAATAGCATTAAGAATGTTTGATGAATCCTCAAGAAATCATATTACTTATATTTACTTAAAATTGTATACAATACATATAAGTTTATATAACACAAACATATATGTGCACAAGTGTGTATGCACACACACACTTTAAATGAAATGTTGCCACTTAAATTAACAATTCTCCTCAAAAAAGCTACAGATTATAAAAATTCCAATACCAAGAATGGGAAACCTGCCTTTGAGTTGTTGGTCAGTTGACTCCTAAAACAATATAGATTACTGCTGAGGCCCTTGGTTGCCCATCAGAAGATAAAGTCAAGTTACTATTGCTGAAGACACCACACACTTCAGACACACGACTTAGAAGATAGGAGTTATATCTGAACTAAAAGACTCCTTCCAGTGGTTTATCTTTTTTAAAATTTTAATTATTTTATTGAGCTATACATTTTTCTCCATAGACCTCCCATTCTCTCCTCAAACCTTCTACCCTCTCCTATGACCCCCATGCTCCCAATTACATCTTATAGAACCAGGAAGTATTATGCAAGCTGCCAATGGACGGAAATAATCAAAGTCCTATACAGCCGTGACACCAATTATAACAAGAACCAGCATGGCAGGAAGTTCCGAAATTGCAACAGTGGCACTCATACCTGGCTGTAACCAACAGTTGTTCAGTTGAACAGCTAGGCTGTTGTTCCACTCAACAGAAAGTAAATCATGCCTGGTACTAGAAACCAAGCCAATTACCTAGTGATAATGAGAAAACAGATCTTAGAAAAAAGTTCTACTACCATCTCATTACTAGACCACTATAATTTCTAACTGCATTCTAAAAATTACCTTATACTCACAGATTTCTGAAGCTATCAGGCCTCATCAAAGAAATTTCTCTTTATAGCAAACAAAGAATATAACTGAAAATCCTAACATGTTATATGATCCATGGATACAACTAACTGCACCTAAACCTCAGGAAACATTGAAGAAGTGGGGGCAGGATGATTTTAAGAGACAGAAGTCTGCTGTGATAGCTTACTGCCTATAGTTAGGTAATAGGAAAGCAACAAAATCATGGCTACCTAAACAAGACCTGAACAATGATAGTACTCATAGACATGCTAATGTGGAAAGGCAAAATTTCTTGTAGTCCTGCCCCTACACAAGGAACTACAGACAACTACGGAATGTTAAGAGAGGGAGAATTACCCTCCCCCAGGGAAAAGTCACATGAATGGTTATCCAATACAAAGTGGTCAGTCTAGAAATATAAAAAACACACAAGCAACAGTAAATAGATCCAGAAGGTTGTAATTATACACTGATGTGTTTGTGTGAGTGTGTATATACATATGTTTTTCTTTGCGTTCACCTTATTATTTAGCTTCTGTAGGATCGCAAACTATAGGCTCAATGTCCTTTGTTTATGGCTAAAATCCACTAATGAGTGAGTACACACCATATTCATATTTTGGGGTCTGCGTTATCTCACTCAGGATAGTGTTTTCTATTTCCATCCATTTGCATGCAAAATTCAAGATGTCATTGTTTTTTACCGCTGAGTAAAACTCTAATGTGTATATGTTCCACACCATTTTTAACCATTCTTCCATTGAGGGGCATCTAGGTTGTTTCCAGGTTCTGGCTATTACAAATAATGCTGCTATGTACAAAGTTGAACAAATGTTTTTGTAGTATGATAGGGCATCTCTTGGGTATATTCCCAAGAGTGTTATTGCTAATTCCTGAGGTAGACTGACTTCCAATTTTCTGAGAAACCACCACACTGATTTCCAAAGTGGTTGCACAAGTTTGCATTCCTACCAGCAATGGATGAGTGTTCCCCTTACTCCACATCCTCTCCAGCATAGGTTATCATTGGTGTTTTTGATTTTAGCCATTCTGACAGGTGTAAGATGGTTTCTCAAAGTTGTTTTGATTTGCATTTCCCTGATAGCTAAGGAAGTTGAACATGTCCTTAAGTATCTTCTGGCCATTTGAAATTCTTCTGTTGAGAATTCTCTATTCAGTTCAGTACCTCATTTTTAATTGGGTTATTTAGAATTTTAATGTCTAGTTTCTTGAATTCTTTATATATTTTGGAGATTAGACCTTTGTCTGATGTGGGGTTGGTGAAGATCTTCTTCCATTCAGTAGGTTGCCTTTTTGCCTTAATGACTGTGTCCTTTGCTTTACAGAAGCTTTTCAGTTTCAGGAGGTCCCATTTATTCATTCCCAGCTGGGAACCTGTGCAGTGGAGGAATGGGTGCCTGAACTGGCCTTGTCCCGTAGTCAGACTGATGACTATCTTGACTATCACCATAGGACCTTCATCTGGTGACAGATGGAGATAGGATCAGAGACTCACATCAGAGCACTGGACTAAGCTTTCAAGGTCCAGTTGAAGAGCAGAAGGAGAGAGAATATGAGCAAAGAAGTCAGGACCACGAGGGGTTGATCCACCCACTGAGACGATGTACCTGAGCTAATGGGAGCTCACCAAATCCAGCTGGACTGGGACTGAACAAGCTTGGGATTAAATTGGACCCTCTGAATGTGACTGACAATTGGGGCAGACTGAGAAACTAATGATAATGGCACTGGGATTTGTCTCTACTGCTTTTTGGGATCCTAGTCTATATGAATGCATACCTTCCTAAGCCTGGATGTAGCGGGGAGAGCCTTGGACGTCCTACAGGGCAGGGTACCTTGACATCTCTCAGGACTGGAGAAGGGGAGAGTTTGTGTGGGGGAGCAGTATGGAAGTGGGAGGAGGGAAGGAAGTGGAAATTTTGATTGGTATTATTTATGAAGATTTAAAATAAAAAAAGAAATGTGGAGACATGGACATGACACACACAAAAAGAAAGAAAGAAAGAAAAGAAAGCAACATTCTTGTTAGGTTTTACCCTCAAGGTAAAGGAATAGACAGTGTAACAGAAACCACAAACACATAACTAACTTAATGTCAACCTAACACATATGTAAATATAAAGTGCCAAGGACTGTGAAGGCAAATTTTTTTGGCAAAAAGGAGTGATTCAACTGATTCTAAACGATTAGGTAAGCTTCCCAATGAGTCACTGAATTCAAAATGAACACAGGAACAAAAGCATAAAGGTCATTGCAAGGAGTTATTGCCAATCTTTCCCAAGCACTAGTTGACTGCGCAACATTCCTGTGAGAATCTCATCAAACACTTAAATCTTTTCCTCAGAACTCATCTTACACAAATGGTTATCAAGTTACCCTATACACTAACATAAGAAATAAATGGATCTGGAGAACAAACTTTAAGAACTCAAGTCTTGAACACATTGATTATATAATGTTTCAATTTTTATTTTGTTTTTGCCAAACATCACATAGCAATACTATGCCATGCCTCCAACTAAAAAGAGCAAAAAGGGAACAAAAATTAAAATGAGTCAAAAGATTCCATTTAAATTTCTTAATTTAGGCTCCATGATCAGTTAGATGAGAAATAATTTTAAGACATGAAAGTTAAATTATCACCTTTAATCTATTCCTATTCTCCAATGTTTGGAATAAGTAATATTTGGATATTATTATTGATACTACTATATTATATCACATGGCCTGTTATAGAAAAATTGTATGTCTGGGGACCTAAATTTAATGGGATATAATAATTTTACAAATTTCTGTTGTCTAAAAATATTAATTACAGATTACTAGCAGCTTTAACCAGACATCAACTTTTTTGAGTGAGTTATTTCACTAAAGACTTCCCAAAATTCTTTAAGCTATTCATTAGTTTACATTTTCTCAATCCTCCATTCAGTTAATGTATTATCATAGTTCAAAATAGTATCAAGTAATTAATCAAATATCATATTCTCATAAATATTATTCATGAACGCTTTCTATGGAAAGATTCTAAAAGGAAGAAGAAAGAAGAAGGAAGAAAAAAGAAGAAAAAGGAAGAACAGGAAGAGGAGGAGGAGGAATAAGAAGAAAAAAGAAGTAAAAAGGCGGAGGAGGAGGAGGAAGAGGAAAGAGGAAGAGGAGGAAGAAGGAGAAAGAGAAGGAGAAGGAGGAGGAGGAAGAAGAGGAAAGAGGAAGAGGAGGAAGAAGGAGAAAGAGAAGGAGGAGGAGGAGGAGGAGGAGGAGGAGGAGGAGAAGCAGCAGCAGCAGCAGCAGCAGCAGCAGCAGCAGCAGCAGCAGAAGCAGCAGCAGAAGCAGAAGCAGAAGCAGCAGCACCAACAGTCCTGCCATATTAGTTGGAAAAGCCAAATCTATACATGGTTAGCTCCCAAAATAAAAGTGCTCATGGGGGATTACATAATGGGCCAGAAATTGAGAAACTCAATTGCAAAGAAAATATCATTTCTATTTTTCATTTGCTGCTTTGATAACAATCATCAAAAAGCTTTTGAGTTATATAAGAATTAATCTATTGTGCAAGATAAAACATAATAAAACATATGAAGCTATCTTCTTTTTTTACAAGGGAAACTTTTCAAATTAGAATCATTTACATGCTTCAATTTGCTTTTGCTTTTTAAATTTCTTTTATTTAGAGATCATTTCTACATTCTGTTTCTTCTATCCAAGTTCTCCTGAAGCATGATTAATAAAAACTCAAAGACAGATGTTGGGGTTCAATCTGAAGATCAGAAAAGCAAAGCAGCAAGTCACTGACTCCTACCTCGACCTCAGTCCAAAAATGGTGATTCTGCCTCTAGGAATCCTCAGAATGAGACTGAGACTGAGAGCTGTTTCCTCCCATTTTATATTTCTCTCTAGTGCTGGGATTAAGGGCATACACTACTATGATCTGGTTTCTATGGCAAACTATTGAGCCTACTGGGATTAAAGGTATGTGTCATTGTTGCCTAATCTGCAAGGCAGGCCAGTGGGCAAATTTTATTAAAATATAAATGAAATGCCACTACACCCACCCTTCCTTGATTTCTTTAAATGAATGGCCTCTTTTCTCATTAATTGGTGTGTGTGTGTGTGTGTGTGTGTGTGTTTGCATAAACAAATGGTGCATTTTTTCCCTAGGGAAGACTATTCTGCTCTCAGCATTCCTTAGTCGCCTGTAGTTCTTTGTGTAGGGCTGAGGCCTCAAGGTCTTTCCCCAGTCAACTTTAGCATATGTCTACTGTTCTTGTTTAGCCTGTGTTTCGGCAGGTATACTGGTGAGACTTCTGACATTACCAGGAGACACAACCTCAGAGCAAACTCCATGATCATCTGTCCTGTCTTCTACAATGTTCCCTGAGCCTTAGGTACAGGAGCTATATTGTAAATGTATCACTTGGGACTGGGCTCCTCCACCTAAATTTTTTATAGGTTGATGTTTTCTGTTACGTGATGAGGGGTGAAAACTACAGTAACCAACGGGTATGAGGACAAATATTTAGAATGTAGCTAGGATTTATGTTGGCTTATAAAAGTAGTAGCTGTAGGTTTCCCTTCAAGATCTATGACTTCAGTAGACTTTGCTAGCTCCAGGAATGTTTCAGTACAAGGCATATGTTTGTCGTCTAGATGAGTGTATCTGCAGCGTAATTAGAGAGCAGCTGGTCATTGCCAAGGTATGGTGTGCATGGTTAGGGTTACCCTGATATGCTGATCATTGTTGAGGACCCTTCTATTTATAAAAATGATGCATATTATACTTAATTCGTCTTGCTTAATATAAGTTTAAAGTTTCCCAAATGATAGACACAATAAAAATTAAAACCAAGACCATTTATATTCTAAGTCAATAACTTTTTAAAGATAGGTTCTACTATGCAGCTTTACTTGGCCCTGAACTTGTTATCTCTTGGGAAGGAAACAATCAAGCTTGTGATCCTCCTTCCTTTGTCTTCCCCAGTGATTATTACTTTTAAATAACGTTTAATTACTCTAACTACAGTGCAACATCTTTCAGACCCTAGAATGTTATAGCACAGTGTGTAAGATCATCTTTTAGGCATGCAACCATTGAGAAAAATGTTAATAAAGCCACAGGAAAGGGACCATTTCTTATTGGGTATGAGGCAGGGAGCAGGGAATCTATCTTTTCTCAACAAATCTAGCAGTTCTAAAGACAATGCAATATACAAAGATCTTAATTCAGAAACATGTAAGATGATATTAAGTCACATGACAATTTCATACATAATGGAAAGTACCTTGTCATACATAGTCTACTGTAAAAACATGGACTCCTGTATGATTTAAAATACAATTCTATTATAAAAATTACTATACTAAAAGATCATTGTCTAGTTCTTTAAAAGTGACATATATTATTCTTCAAAGATCCATGTGGCAAAAGGCAGTTTTCAAGTGTGGTGCTTCAAGGAGGTGATGAGGCCTTTAAGAGGTCACCAAGTTGTTCCAGCTTGAGGGATGATAAGATACCTAAGGGCTTTCTATCTCTTGTCTTCTTTTTCACTTGACTATTAAGTGAATGATTTGCTCTCCCCTTCATCCTAAGCCTAAAACTAAGTGGAAAAACACATTTTCAACTAAAACTTCTGAAATAACAAACAAGATTATTTTGTAAGCTTATCTCAGGTACTTGTCATGATGAACAGCTGATAAGCACAGTCAGAGACAAATTAAAATATATGAACAGATACAAACAAAAATAAAACTTCTTCCTTCTCAGGCAACAGAAGGCCCAAATCTGGTAAGTTTGAGGAGCACTTGTGCTAATCTTGAATTAGTAAAAACTAGACATTCCATTTCCTCTTGCTGCCTAAAAACTAACCTGCTGTAAAAACAATGACCTCACAGATAAAGAGAGAACAGCAAAGCTACTATTAAGGGAATACAATTGAAGATTATACTAAATTTCAAATAAAAGATGTAACAGGGAGTATTCAAAGCATTCTTTTTTTCCCTTTATCTATCCTTCTATTACTTTATCTTTGCAGACACATGTGAAATGTGAGACTGGATCACGGTAATTTACATGATAACACAAAGAAAAGAATGTTCTGTAACAAACTTGCTAGACTCTTTTTTTTTTATAGCAAACATTTACTCTTTCAAAATGGGAATCTTGTTGATCATCTTCGCTACACACAAAAAGGAGCTCACAGACTTTCTGGTAAACAGAAAATCTTATATCTTTGTTAAAAACAAAGTAGGTAAAGGAAGACCTTACCAAAATGAAAATGAGAACAAGTATTCTTTTATATTTCCTATCACAGGTTGTAGACACATACACACATACACATGCACGCGAGCAAAAATATTCCTCATATATACATTCTGGCATAGAATTCTAGATCCCTATCATTATTCTAGAAAAATGCATTGAATTTCCTATCAATTATGATATTTGACAATATATGTACCTTAAAAAGAACCCTAAATAATCCTTTTGTTATATATATATATACACACACATACATACATACACATATTTATCACTCATCTTGGACTTCTTTTATGTTCAGAATTTCAAGGAGTCCACAAATAATTACCAAAACTTGTGAAATGTTTCATAGTTCTTAGTTTGGAGAATAACCTGATTAAAATAGACCATTCACTAATAAAGTGCAACTTAATAAATCATGTGGAATCTTATTTTGTTCAAACCCTTACTAACTCATTGCACCATCTGTTACCATCAAAACTATATGACAAGATATGATATATAATTAATAGGTAAACAACAATCTAATTAAAATGGACAAATACTCCATGTTCCTGCCATTTGGGAGCTCTAATTACAGACTAAATTTTAAGCTTGAATTAAATATTTAAGCTGGAAAATTAACTTTCCTTCTCGAGTCTTGAATACATTAATACAGATATGTGAAGCGACTTCCTGATGGGAACTTAAACATGTAATTTAGTTTCATCAAAGCAGTTACTAATTGTTAAGCAGCAGTACCTTACCATATGTACACAATAGCTATTTAGAGCTGAAAAGGTGGTTGTCAAGCATCCCTCTGCAACCCTTCTCTGACATAGAGAATGTACATACAGCACAATAGTTAATATTATACACTGGAAAAAGTACTTAAGAGTCTGCAGTCTTCAATACTTTGTGATAACAATTAGAAATTGGCTATAAATAAACAAAATAGCACAAAAAATGATCAAGAAAATGACATTTAGGCATAAAATAATTATATTCCACAAAAATGAAGTTAAGTAAGCCCTACCAGCTGAATGAAAACAACAAGAGAATGTAACAACTCTCCCTAGCTCTTCTCTTCATACAACACAGAAGCTTTGGAAATAATTCTCTAGAAACAGACCAAGAAGATAGAATGACCTTTTCACCATTTTTAATACAAAAGGAATATGATTTCATATCAAATGATATTAACAGACAAGAAAAAAGTACAAAAAAAATCTTCTAAAATAAAAGAAATACCTCTGGGCTTTCACTGTACATTTTGCTAGTAGAATGGAAGGGAGGGAAAAGGTGATATTGAGAGAGACAGGAATTGCTAAATAAACATGTACCACTCTTTTAAAAATACATACTCAAATCCTTTTTAAGCACAACTAATAGCACAACCATTGTAATGCTATTTGCTTAAAAAATAACAGTGTCAAAAGTATGTGGAAACTGCCTTATTAACGTGTGTGTGTGTGTGTGTGTGTGTGTGTGTGTGTGTGTGTGTATAGGGGTGCTGCCTAAATGCATGTTTAGGTTCTGTAGGTATCAAGTGTACCCGGTGTCTGCACAGGCCAGCAGATGGTGGTGACTCCCTAAAACAGCAGGTTGTGAGCCATGATATGGGTGCTAGGAATTGATCCAGGATCCTCTCAAAGGACAGCCTGTGCTCTAACTGCTGTTCTTCTTTTTGTTCTCTCTAACTACTGTTCTATCTCTCTCATTCATACATATTGTTCTTTACTAAGCACTAAATAGTATATTCACAGAGTTTTACTAAAGAAAAAAGCCAATTTCTATGATTGCACAGTAAAAATATAATAGTGTAGTGTGTAAGTCAAGATAATTAGCATATAGCTATCACACAAATTTCTACAAAACTGAATTAAAATTTCTGCATTTAAGAATGAAAATAGCACAAGCAAGATGTACCAGTAGACAAGAGCTCGCTGTGCAAGAATGACAAACTAATTTGATCCCCAAGATCCCAAAATAAAAGAAAAACACAGTCTTTATTTTTTACTATGACTTTCACATACATACTCATGTATTATAGATCATTTGATATTTCTAGTATATTAACTATCGATCATTACCTAAGGTACTATCCAATAGCTCCATAAAAGGTGAAATACTTCTAATCATCACTAACTGACAAAACACATAGGCATATGCCTTGTAATTGCCCTGAGTTTCATAAGGACTTACAATCACAATTTGGCAGATCATCACAGAAAGAAGACAAGGGCACTCTTTGAACAATTATTTGGTATAAAGATTCACTTTCTAGATTGTTCATGTACAAACTTGAAAAGAGGATAATCAGTTAACTAAAAATAATTGATAGAAAACAAAGTTTGGCTTGTTTAAGCATCATGATTCTTTGCTGATATTTAATCAGACAATTGTATAATAGCAGAAGTTCCTCCATAATGCAGGCTAGAAAAGTCTATTCAGTTTTATTTAAAATCTGTATGTGCTATAAAAGTACATACTGTAGAATTTACAAGGATGACAACTATATAGATATGAAATTCATGACATATTGATTAAACATATTGAATGGGTTTTAAAAACTAATTTATATAAATGATTATAATAGCCTATGTTATGTTTTGCTATTGAGGCATATGGTAGTAAATTTGAATTTAATTTTGAATTTACATGAATATAAAAATTCCATTATTTTATCCATAATGCATATGAAATGGCAATTAAAAAGAGGACTGTGCTTTACATAGTTGAAACAGAAGTCAATCAATCTAGGTTTATTTCTTAAAAACAATCAAAGAACGACCTATTTGTCAGGAATGAATAAAAAAATAAAAAATTTAAGTGCTTAATAAAGTCCTATTGAAAATCATCCAGTAAATGTTTATATTATATATACTTATAATTTATATAGTATAATCACAAATTACACTTATGTAGTTATTATAAGTATTGTTTTAGGCACAAGTGAATTTTGTTACCATGTACTCCACATGTGTGTATTTCTTTAAACTTCCATTAAGCATGTAATAGACATACATTCAGACAGACCCCTGAATAAGACAGGTCCACAGTAACTCCACCTCAAGACACTTAAACACTCTCTACAAGTCAAATATTTTTCAAGTCTTTTTAGTAAATCATCATGGTTAAAAGGAAGGTCCCTTACAAAGGATATTCTATTATGTATCCCATTTATCTGTACTTTACATTTCAAACACTGTACTTTTCTTCTCCAAAATTATGATTTCTGTTATAGACTCCATGTGTCTATGTGACTTTAGTATGAAAAGAAACTGGGCATAAAGTATTGACATGTTAGCTATGATACTCCCCAACCCCTTTGTGCTTTGACTATGTTTGCTTTATTACTTTTTCTCCCTTTGGGGGCTAACATTCTATCATTTGCATATTTTCTAATATTTGATTGGAGAGCAGGCATAATAGTATTAAATTATATGATTTATTTTTTTTTCCTAAGATACAGTTTACTCTTTAACAAAAGTCTCCATTTCCGCCCCTCTTCCCAACACCCTCCCACTTCCCCCACTCCCTCCCCTCCTTCCTCTCCATTCCCAAGAGCAGTCAGGGTCTCCCGCCCTGTGGGTAGTTCAAGCTCCTCCCCCCTCCCTCCAGGTCTAGGAAGGTGAGCATCCAAACAACCTGGATCCCAAAAATCCAGTATATGCAGAGGAAACAAGTCCCAGTGTCATTGTCAATGGCTTTTCAGAAAGACTCCGGGCCAGCCACATTCAGAGAATCCGGCCTCATTCAGAGAATCAGGCTGGATCACGTGCTCGCTCAGTCCCAGACAACTGGCCTTGGTGAGCTCTCATTAGATCAGTCCCCTTGTATCAGTGGGTGATCGCACCCCTTGCGGTCCTGATTTCCTTTTTTATGTTCTTCCTCCTTCTGCTCCTCATTTGGACCTTTGGGGACTCAGTCCGGTGCTCCAATGTGGGTCTCCGTCTGTATCGCCATCCCGTCGGATGAAGGTTCTCTCTGATCTTGCCTTCCTTGCTCACGTTCTCTTTCCTTCTGCTTCTCGTTTGGACCTAGGGAGTTAAGTCCAGTGTTCCAATGTGGGTCTCCGTCTCCATCTCCATCCATCGCAAAAAAAAAAAGGAAGGTCCTTCTGGACTTTGCATCTATAGGACTCAAGTTTCAACAATGAGACTAAGATATTATGAAATATGTGTATGCTAGAGTAGGGGTGAGTCTTGACCCTATCTCTAATTTCATGAAATAGGAGGTCATATATTCAGAGTTTTAAAAAAACAAAAACAAGAAACAACCCGGTGGTGGTGATACACACCTTTAATACCAGCACTTGGGAGGGAGAGGCAGGCAGATCTCTGTGAGTTCGAGGCCAGCCTGGTCTACAAGAGTTAGTTCCAGAACAGGCTCCAAAGCTACAGAGAAACCCTGTCTCAAGGGAAAAATAAAGAAAGAAAAGAAAAGAAAAGAAAAAAGAAAAGAAAGGCCCTAAGACACAATCATTAGTTCAAAGTTTACATTTTCAGTCCTTTCAGAAGCACTGTCAAATCCTGAGCATTTGAACTACATTACAAATATGCTTTCTTTTAAATTATGTGTGTGGTATATGCTATGGACCAGTTCATGAGAATGATTGTGAATTTTTATGTACAGGAAACCAGAGATCAATATTGGGGATCTTCCTCTTTCATAGTATTTTAGACAGGGTCTCTTATTAGAGCTCACCAGTTTGAAAAAACTGGTTACCAGTGAACAATACAGATCCTCTTGTCTTTGCCTCATCCAGCACTATGCGTACAGGTATGCACCACAGTACCCAGCTTTTTAATGTGTTTTCTTGAAATCCAAACTTAGTTCCTTATGCTGTGGTAAAAAAGCATATTACACAATTCCTTTGACAAAGACACAAATACTGAAAACCATGTATACTTGAAACTGTTAGCTTGATTACCTTCATTTCAAATAACGCTGCACTATTTAACCTTTCTATCAGGATTATAAAGACACATAAATACCTTAAAGAGGTTAATTCACTTGGTTTTCTTTGAAGAAATGAAAAAAAGCACAGATTATTATTTTTTAGTCTATTAGAAAAATTGTTCTTTTCACGGTGTCCCAGATTTCCTGGATGTTTTGTGTTAAGAATTTGTTGATTTGTTATGTTCTTTAATCAATGAGTTTATTTCCTCTATACTATCTTCAGTGTCTGAGATTCTTTCTTCTATCTCTTGTATTCTGTTCGTTAGTCTTGTCTCTGTAGTTTCTGTTCATTTACCCAGATTTTCTATCTCCAGCCTTCCCTTGGTTTGTGTTTTCTTCATTGACTCCATTTTATTTTTCATGTCTTAAACTGTTTCCATTACCTGTTTGATTGCTTTTTCTTGGTTTTCTTGGATATCTTTGTGAGATTTATTCATTTCTTCTACCTTTTTGTTTGTCTTCTCCGTTTCTTTAAAGCAGTTTTTCACATCCTGTTTAAGGTCCTCTATTATTTTCATAAAGTTACGTTTAAAGTCGATTTCTTCTACTTCTAGAATAGTGTGTTCAAGTCTTCTTGTTGTGTGATCCTAGGATTCTGGTGTTGTCATGTTGCCTTTCAAGTTGTTGGAGGAATTCTTGCATTGGCGCCTGCCCATCTCTTTCTTCAAAGGCAGCCAGGAGAGTCTAGGCAATCTTTGCTGTGACTAACTCTCTGGGTGGATCTCCTCAGTGCAGGAGCAGGAACTGTTCCTGGGCCAAGGACCAGTTTGGATGGATCTCCTCAGCACAGAAACAGCGTCTCCTGGTAGTCCAAGACAAAAGGGCAAGCTTGGAGGGTAGGGCAGGGTCATGTGGTACAAAGAAGCCCCTGCAGAAGAAGCTGAAGGTGCCTGCACTCCCTTGTGGGGACCTTCTGGCCTGCCCGACCGCAGACCCTCACCCCTATAGGTGGATAGCCTTAGTGCAGGAGCAGGAACTGTTCCTGGGCCAAGGACCTTGCAGACAATAGGGAAGGCTTGGGGGGAGGCAGGGTCGGTCGTGTGTAACAAAGAAGCCCCTGCAGCAGGGGCTGAGGGGGGCCCTGTGCTCCCTTCCTTGACTGTCTGCCTCAGGGGATGGCACACACTCACCCGTCTGGATGGAACTCCTCAGCACAGAAACAGGGACGCCTGGTAGTCCAAGGACCCCGCAGACAAAAGGGCGAACTTGGGGGTAGGGCATACCTTCTGGCTTTCATGGTTTCCATTGAGAAGTGAGGTGTAATTCTGATAGGTTTCCCTTTATATGTTACTTGACCTTTTCCCCTTGCAGCTCTTAATATTCGCTCTTTACTCTGTATGTTTTGTGTTTTGATTATTATATGGGGAGGGGATTTTTTTTTTTGGATCCAGTATATTTGATGTTCTATATGCTTCTTGTACCATTATAGGAATATCATTCTTCAGGTTGGGAAAGTTTTCTTCTATAATTTTGTTGAATATATTTTCTGAGCCTTTGAGCTGTAATTTTCTTTCTTCTACCCCTATTATTCTTAGGTTTAGTCTATGCACCTTTTACTTTTTAGTCCTTCTTTCAACATTCTTCACATGCCCAGCCCTATGTTCTCTGAGAAGTCTCCATGGAGTTCTTCAAATCTGCCTCCTAGGCGTTTTAAGACTCTGCAGTCTATTGTCACTCATTCATACTTTTTTCACATTTATTCTCTGCACTGAATGTTTTACTTTTATATCTTTCTTTTGACTGCCAACTTCTTTCCTAAATCTCTGTCTCTTATAAGAAATAATCCTATCTTGACTTCTTTGATCTAGCACATTGCTTTGCCACAGAAGTAAGCAAAAACTTCTCAGTGGCAAAGTTATGAAAGGGAATAAAGATCTTTAGCATCTCAAGCTTTGTATCATTTTTACAAAACAACTGTAACTGAAATACACTGCATGTGTTTGAGAACAAACAAATTTCTGTCCACCCCCCAAAAAAGATCAGGTCTCCCAGGCATATTCACCTAACACAGCCTAACAAGGTACAATAAGACTGGGCACAAATCATTATATCAACTAACATTCAATGACTAACAATTCCATCATTTAACTCAAGTCTGCATCTATATGTGGTATTTTTGGTCTACTGATTCTACTATCTCCAAAGTTACTTTGACATGACACATGATTTAACCAAACCCAGGAATCTGAATCTTTCTTGGCACTTTACCCTTGCATACAGTTGCTACTATCACCTACAGGACCCAAAATCCCTTCTTTAAGATGTTCCCACTCCCAATAAGAGTTCTCTACATTCTACTTTAAGTAGCACTGTTTTCAACCATGGTACTCAAACTTTTCCATTATAGTTGGCACAGTATTCTACAAAATAGCCACTATTTTATATACTAGCAAAGGGAAAAGAGCATCTTTTTTCGAGATTCAGAAAATATCAAGGCCATGCTGCTTGTCTTCAAACATTTTAGAGCAGTGGTTCTCAACCTTCTTCATGCTGCAGCCCTTTAATCTTTAATACAGTTCCTCATGGTGCAATGATCCCCCCAACCATAATATTATTTTCCTTGCTTCTTCGTAAAAGCAATATTGGTGGTTATGAATCATAATGTAAATATCTGTGTTTTTCAATGATCTTAGCCAACCCTTGGGAAAGGGATAGCTACCCACAGGTTGAAAGTCACCATTTTAGAGTAAAAGCTGCAATTTGCTTGTTGTGATTTTACTTTTCTTATAACTCAGCCAATCATTTTTCTACTGTCACAGGCTTTGACAAATGCCCAGAGTCGTAGTTCTGACAATGCAAAACACAAGCAGAATTCAGCTAACTTTAGCAACAACAGACTATCATTAGTTGCTAAGGCTTCACAGTGTCCCTTAACCTTAATGAGCCTGCAACTGAGCCCAAAGTGAGACTGTTGAAACACTGAAAACTTTAAGACGTTGACATCATAAGTAACTTGGTCATGATAGCACTATCATGTAAAGAATTAATGCCTGAATCACAGAATCAAGAATTCTTATAAGTAGGTTGTTACACATCAAAGATGTCCTAGGTCTCAGGCCCATCCTCGGTCATGTTGAAGAGTTTTCATCATTTTGTCCAGGACTATCTACTCTTACAAAATATAAATGTGGAAATGGATAGTTGCAAAGTGCAGCAGACAAACACCATCAGGAAGAGGACAATCAGTAATGGTATTTACATATTTGTTCTTCATGTCATTAAAACACAATAAAAGGACATTAACTTTCCTTCTAGTTTGGTGCTTATTTCAGTATTTTCTTTAGTTAGAAATAAGTAACAACATATAATCTAGTCATAAGTAAGACAAAAATGGAATGGTAAAAAGAAATAATAAAAATTCTCTACAAATAGAATATATAAACAAAAGGTACAATGAATACTTGCATCACTGACACTCCACTGTCCTCCAAACACACACACACACACACACGAACCCTAGGTTTCAAAGTAGGGTGAATGAGAAAATGTTTTGACTTATGTTATTCCATTAAGCCCTTGATGCCAGAAATTTTCACTCCAGGTATTCAGAAAAATCACTGATAATGAAAACTAGAACTTTATTTTTGAATGTTGATTTTGATACTTTTATCCATTTATTCAACTATAATTTCTTGGTTTTTTTTTTTAAAAAAATCTATTCTCCTAGAATCTGTATCATGATGAACAAAAATAAAATATCTATGCTTAAATTGGTTTCTATTTGAAAAATAAATTTAAAAATAATATAATCATAAGAACGAAGGATAGAAAGGGCAAAGGCTTTAAATGTTTTTATTTCTTTAAAAGAAGTAAGAATCAATAAAAGTTAACAATATAGTGTGGAGTTTTCTAAGTGTTGATTTTAATTTTAAAATTTTACTTAGAAATAATTTTCATACATAATTCATTCTAGAGAATGTGGATAGTGGGATATTTGGAATAAGTAATGATTTTTAAAACTAAACAAAAATCAGGGCTGAAGAGATAGTTCAACAAATACAAGTTCCTACTGCTCTTATAAAAGACACAAGCTTTCTTCCAAGACCTAAATAGCTCAAACCATATCCAAGGATCTGATGTTGTTCTCTGGCTTCTCCAAGCAGTTGTAAATACTGACACCCAGATACTCACAAACATATACCGATATTTATTGCTGTCATTCAGTCGGTGAATATTCTAATGCAGATGATCTTTAAGAGAATAATAAAGTTTCCTGATGCAAAAGGAGTAAATACAAACATATTTTTAAAAATTCAGGTACTTTTAAAAAACCATGTATCTAGTCACACTGCTCCATTATTATAAAGACTACAGGTGCACAAGTGTGACTACCATTTTAACAAAAATACTAGTTCACACGACGAATCTTATCTCCATTCAAAGTACTTATTTTATATAGCTACCTATCAGTTTACTACTGAATGCTCAAAGAAGCATTCTAGATACTTCAGCTGTAAGATTATGTGGTGCTACTTCAATTAGAATAGCATACATTTTAATGAGCAGGTTCTGATATTTTTAATATCTCACTATTTGATAGGTGAGAGTTGGAAAAACAGGGTCTAAGCATGTAGCCTAGATAGTCTCAAACTCATAACACTCCTTCTCCACTTTCCCCAAAGGTAATATTATAGGCATGTTTCACCATGCATAGCTACAGTGCAGTTTCCCCTTTACTTCACTCCTCCCAGCTGCTCTCCTCTCTTCTTCCAACCTCCTCTCCTCCCCCAGATCCACTCCTCCATTTCTGCCCACCCCCAAAAAAGATTAGGTCTCCCAGGCATATTCACCTAACATGGCCTAACAAGATACAATAAGACTGGGCACAAATCATTATATCAAAGTTGGACAAGGTAATACAAAAGGAGGGAAAGGATCTATCTCAAAAGCGGACAAAAGAGTCAGAGACATCCCTTACCCCAAATTGTCGGGAGTTCCATGAGAATACACAACCATCACATACATGCAGAAGACCTAAGAAGACAAGGTACATTTACAAACAGTAACATCATGTATAATATTGGCAGGCAAATCAATGGAACTAGAAATGATCAGAGTAAGGTAACCGAAGACCCAGAAAGACAAACATGGTATGTACTCACAAATAACTGAGTATTAGCTGTTAAGTAAACTATAACTCACAGAATGAGACAGAGTAACAAGGAGGGCTCTACAGGTGATGCATAGATCTTGATGGGAAAAAGAAAATTTCAAGGGTGGGCGGGGGGGGGGGGCGGGGGAAGCAGAGAGTACTAAGAGAGGTGACTAGAACTGGAAGTCGATGTAGAAACCTAGTGCAGTGGAAACTCCCTGGAATCTAAGAAACGGAACTCTAATCTCCTAGTAATGGGGGATATGCTGAGCCCCAACTGGCCATCTTCTATAAGCAGGCAAGGCTCCTAGAAGTGAAACTTGGACATCAATCCAACCACGAAACCTTCAATCTAAAATCTGTCCTACCTGAAAGAAGTGCTGGGGTATAGGTGCCCCAGAAATGGTGGGAGTAGCTAACCAAAGATTGGTCCAACTTGAAACCTATGCTATTAGAGGGAGCCTATATCTGACACTGACTGGATGGCCAGGAACCAGAAGCAGACTGGTCAGAGTCACAGGATAGAACCAAATATGTCTGGAAAAAAAAAAGTCAATGAAATTATTCCTAATGATATTGTGCTATTCTCATAGACTGTTGCCTAGCACAATTCAGCAACTGATGGGAGCAGATTCAGAGATCCACAATAAAACACTAGATGAAGCCAGGGGAACCCTGCAGAAGAAGGGAGAAGAAGTACTGTAGGAGCTAGAGGGATAACAGACATCATGAGAACATGACATGTTGAATCAACTAACCAGAGCTCATAGGGACTCACAGAGACTCACAGAGACAAACAGACCCCATACAGGTCTGAGCTAGGTCCTCTGCTTATACACAAACATTTCTTAATTTCTTAAGAATTAGAAAATTTCAATCTTTGATATGTAGAGATAGTTTTCATATTTAAAAAATTGTCAAATTACAATTAGTCTTATATTTAACCAGTGATTTTATTCTGTTCCATAAACTGCTTCAAAATAGATAAAATTAAAAACATAACTAGCTACTTTGATCACACAAACATTGTAAAAATATGTACTTTCTTCAGTGCATCTTCAGCTTAAATGCTCATCTCCCGATTGTTTGTATTTCATTTTTTAAAAAATAAGGCATGGATTGTCATCTTTTTATTATAAAAATAATATAAAATATTTTGACCTCAAGTCCTGGATATTTAATGTCTTAGACCAAAACACTACAATTAATATGAAATTCTAAATCCAGAAAATACTGCCACATAAACAGTGTAACAGCCAACTACTGTCTAAGAAGCCATATGTTTTTTCCCATTGTTCAAAAAAAGGAGATGACTTCCCGTCACTTATGTTTCTGATTAGCAAGGTGATTTATGCCACAATCACTAAAAATGCCAGCAAGTGAATGAGAAAATGCATAGTGACTGCACCAGATGTGCACAATAAACAGGAATCCCATTGTAATCTCTGGTACTTAGTTTATATGAAGGTAATGTAGGAAACACTCTTGGATATGGCAAAGTCACTCTTTTTTTACATTTGACTATAAATGATATGAAATAAATTGTGTGTTTTATACTTTATGGCATGCATACATTGATAAATTAGGTGTCGTTTTGTATCCTGACTTATCTACAAGACAAACCTGGCTAAGATCATGGGGATTAATTGCTTCAGAAGTGTGAAATGCCGCTTTTCCATTCTTTTCTGCACACTCAGTGAAGAAACAATGATTAATCACTGTTTAACTATTCTCCTGAGAATCTATAAGATTGCCAAAGCAGGACTCATCCTCATAAATCCAAGAAATACAGGTTTAGATATGTAGCCAACAACCAAAAAAGAAAAAAAAACTGAACCTAAACTCATTTGTTATCAGATTAAAATAATACCAAGGTTTTAAAATTTACTAGTATGTAATTTTTTAACCAGTTACTTCAATGAGAAGTTATCATGATTTAAGTAAAATTTGTGCACTATAGAACAGTAGTAACAAGCATACTTTTGAAACTTGTAAGCTCTCACTGGACTAATGTGAAGTAACGTAGGACTGGACTTAAGTTGATAACATCTCTTAGCTATATAATTCCTATGCACTATTTATAATATTTACACACAAAACTAACATAAAATGGCATTTTGAGAAATTGTATTCTGTACAGTTTGAGCTAAATAGAATCTAAGCCAAACTATTTAGTACTATTTATGTGCACACATGCATATACAAATGTTATGATTACATATGTATATATGTATATACATATGTGTGTGATAATGGGAACTAAATCAAAAGACATGCAAAGTAAATGGTCTTCCACTGATTTATACCTCAGATCCCGACAAAAGTGTATTTCTTTCTGATCGTGTGAAACTTTCAACTTTTCAGTTACATATGATGAAGTGTCCAAAACATGCAATATTTTGAATAGTAAGCTTTAACGTATTAAAATAGTTCAATGTTCAAATATGTTTAGTCAATGCTAATATCAAAATAATCTAACCCTTACCATAGGAAATTAACTTACCTATCAACAATGACATTTATACATACATTTTGATAATTAAAATTTTGATATTTCAAAAATTAGTGTAATAGTAGTATGCCAATCATTACAAATGAGAGATTATGAAAATATTAATTTTAATGAATCAATTTTTCACTGGCCACAAAGGATTCTAAAGTGAGAAAAAAAGTATACATTTTTCAGACTTCAATGTAAAACAGAAATATCTAATGGACCTATTTAACTTAAATACATGTGAGAAAGAAACGCTTATAATCATAAAGGGTTAGTTTTCTGTGTCTGATCTCCTACAGATCATCAGGCCTCCCGCTGTCTCTTCATAAGACTGCTAAAATAGCAAGCCTAAAGTGAGACTGGAATCCATGTCACTGTTCATTAAGTCCTTGTCATGACCATGCCAAAGTGACAGGAGGAGAAAGTGAAACAAATTCTGTTATTTCCTCCACCTCACTTCCAAAGAAGATTGTTTCCCTACTATCACAATAGCGATGGACCTTTCAAGTACACATACAACAAAAACTTTTAAAATTTTACATGAATTTGGAAGAAAATAGTTTTTGTTACATTATCTAATTAAAATAAAAATGGACATATTAAAGAAGTAAATCTTCAAGTATGCAAGCAGTTACCATAAATGGTTAGTAAACATCAGTGAATCAAGTGAATAAATTTACTCACATTGATTTTTATCCTCAACATTGGCATTTTAAAGTCTATAAATACGCAGATTATCACAGTTATTTTACATTCTCAAACATCTTTTCTGCTACTGAATTTCAAGGTGGATAAACAGAGTCCTCCTGTGGAACTCAGAATACATAAAGTTCTATATGGATAACAAGAGGGTAAATAGACGCAGGTTAAAGTACGAATACAGCTCATAGGGGAACGGGAGGGTAACAAAGAAGAGTTGGTATATTTTTCATTGAAGTTTTTTTCTTCTCTCAAATAATTTTGTGCTTTTAAGGAAAATTGTAAATCTGTAAATTATTTATTTTTAAATTAGAAGCCTAAACACAAAAGTCTGAACCCAGATGGTTCATGATATAATGTAAGTACATCCCTTGTCATGACCATGCCAAAGTGAGAAGAGGAGAAGGTGAAACAAATTCTGTTATTTCCTCCAAAACAAACCAGAATTTTCATTCCTACTAAAAGAAGAATGGAATAATCTACAACAGCCTCTAAAGTAAGTTAAGACATGGCAGCATGTCCAATATACTATATTTCAAGTTATCGTTATATAGCAAGTACTTCCAATAACAGAGTACTAAGAAGCTCTTGGTGCAGTGTTTCTCCTACCATTATGGACTCTATGTCTATGGAAAACTGTTAGCCAAGAAAAAGAAAAATAGCTTTCTTTTATAAGTTGCTTTTGATTATATTATTTTACCACTGCAACAATAAATAATCCAAGTATATCCCAAAGTACACTTCAAGTCCTCAGTAAAAAATTATTTGGGTCTTTGTTTCAGTTTCCCTTATACTTGTAGGAACTGCTAGTAACTAAAAATTTATATCTTACTATGAGTTATTATCAGGGGAGAGGGGGTAATGAACTTCAATCCTTTTTCTTTTTGCAGAGGTCCGGGGAATCTATCCTTGGGCCCCAAGGTAAACAATAGATATGCTGCTGAGCTATATGTTCAGATCCCGAGAAATTTTCAACTGTAAATTTATTATAACTTCCTATGCCTTAACAAATCTATTGAATGCCCAAAGGTGAAAACACTATAAAAGGCCCATGAATATTAAAGCATAACCAGGAAGATGCTTCTAAAGCCTTGCTATACACATCCTCTTGGCAAACTGTCACATGTATTTAAGCTTGTTGGAAGTAGACTCTGGAACAAACAGGGACCTTTTTGTCAGACTCTGCACACAGAGAGTGTCGTCCAAAACTCCCTAACTATGAAAAAGAAAACATCACTGTTAGAACAGCTAAAGGACAAACCATTGCCAGCACAAGTTACTATTGTTTACTCTGTGGTCTGAAGAGGCCTGTATCAGGACTGTAAGAAGCCAGAAGATCATCCCTGAGGCAAACTCTCCACTCTTAGCATGTCTCAGCTAAATGAGAGGGTTTGTTTAAAAAAAAAAAAAAAAAGGAATGGTGATGAAATACAGGAAGGACAAAGTAAGAGACTAAGAACTTTTCTGAGTAATTGTGTTGATGGGTGACATTATTCCCAAGGACTCCACAACCTAATTTTTGCAAAAGTATACAAATGCATTCAGAAGTTTTATGCACCAAAATATTATATTGAGAATATTAAGAATATTCAATTGCTAAATATTGAGTGAATTTGTGTTCATTTTCTAGAGCTTTCACTGTACTACAGAAGTGTTTGAAGACAATTCAGCTTATTTCCTTTTATTTTATTCTATTCTGTTCAATTTATTTATTTATTATCTATCTATCTATTTATTTATTTTCATTTTGTTTGAGACAGGGTTTCTGTGTATAACAGACCTGTATGTCCTCGAACTCACTCTGTGGACCAGGCTGGCCTCAAACTCACAGAGATTCACCTGCCTCTGCCCACCAAATGCTGAGATTAAAGGTGTGTGCCATCATCACATCACCTGGCATTTTTTAAAATGTATTTATTATTATTATTATTATTATAATAATAAATGTGAGTATTTTGCCCTTACGTTTGTCTGTGCACCATGTCTATGTCTAGTACACATGAAGGCCAGAAGAGGGATCAGATCCCCTGTAACTGGAGTTACAGAGGTTTGAAGCCACCAATATGGATGCGGGGAATTGAACCTGGGTCCTCTGGAAGAGCCGTTGGAAGAGCAGCTGGTGTACTTAACCACTGAACCATCTCTCCGGCACACTTAGCTTATTTCAAAGATTTTATTGACCAACAGGAATTGAAGAGGAATCAAAAATTGAGAGGCTAGCTGATTTCTCCCTCAAGTAAGCTATTCGGAAATGGCTACATAGAAAAATGAACAAAACAGCTTCAAATATTGTTACTCCAGCAGAAATGCTAAATCGAACAAAAACGCCAAGACATACTAAAATGACTGATGCCAGCATTCCAGGTTCTTAGAACAAAAGCATGACACTGCTCATGACTTGCTATCTCATCACCTATTTAACTCCCAGGAGAGACTTTTTAAATGGGTGCGTATAATTCATTGTAACCCAGAAAGAGTTGAGAATCAAAAGGCTCTTGCTCATGAAAACAAATCACTGATACCACTTCATTTAATTTTTAACTAAAATGATATAAAGGTCATAATGACAGAAAACTGTTGAAATCCTAATGCACAGTAAAAAGATTACATTTTAAGAGCACATAACTTATTGAAAGGTAATTCAACATCAGAAAAACAAAATTCCATCCATAATGTATTTCCCAGAACTACTAAAAGGTAAAATTTAGAATATGGATATATAAAATAATTAATAATATTTGTAAGTTAAAAATTAATTTCCATGTTCTTTTCCTGTAGAAAAAAAAGTATTTTCTTTAATAAAAGACTTCAAACACATACTCAGCACAGATCTTTCTACATAAGTCTCCAAATAATTACACTGAAGTTCCTGAGGATAACCAACTTAACTAAAGAGCATCTCAATAATAAAACTGTAAAACAGACAGTGTTGGAGGTTTTTTATTTTTTAGATTAGAATTCAATTACATTTCTTCCTTCCCTTTGCTCTCTCTAAACACTCCAATATATCCCACTCCATTCTCCTTTAAAATTCATGGCCCCTATTTGTCACTAATTGGTACTTATGCATTACTCCTTAATATTCAATGACCTGCAACATTATAAAGTGAGGTGATGAAATATAAAGTATAAATCGACAACATAGATATAAAAATTGTAACAAATATAGCTTAAAATTACTATGGTTCAATAGAATTTATTGTATCAAACAGTATAGATGATCACTAAATTAAGTAACAAAGTCATACTCGTTGGAAAAAGAGATGTTTAGAAACCATTTTATGTAAAGCTAGATTCACTATATTGAAAATATTTTATGGTTTATGTATTTTGTTGTGACTTACTACATTCTGAAGCAATATTTCCTCAATTTACCTTTGAGTCATATCTGAAAAGCTATAAACAGTATTTTGCTAAATTATACTGTATATATGAAGAATATCTAAGTATTGCCAGCAGTTTCTTAGACAATAAAACATACACATCATATTTTTCTATAGGTAAACTAAAAATTGCTAACCACTAAAGCAAATGTCTCTTCTTCATCTTGGTCATGTGAAAATACAGACCACTTTATTATATAGATGGCTTTAAAAACTGAAAATATTTATCTTTTGACTAAAAAATATGTATACTTGAGGACTACATACTTAAATACTTAATATATAGTCAAACCAAGAATGACAGCTATTTCTTTAAGAAACATCACTGTAACCAAATTTTTAAAAAGTAACAACACAGTATCCCAATAATTATAACTTATTATATTTGTATTATAAACTTTAGATGCATTTAAATTTCAAACTAATTTTCATTTTACTCTGCAAGGATTATTAATTAACTGTGCTGTGACAGGATATACTTAATAAAAGAAGAAGGTGATATACCATGAGCAAAAACAAGAAAGAAGAAATGGGACACAACATAGGCAAAGTTAGTAAAGCCAGAAGACCAGCCATAGAGTAAGGCTACACACAACTGGCTTCTTCAGTAGCCCACACAGAATTCTTTAATACCACTTTTAGGCAGAAAGTGCCAGTTCTTTTACTGCTAACTTTTAAGGAAATTGCATAAATATTAAGAAATCTAGAAAATAAAATAGATATACACATGCAAATATAAAAATATTGTCAGTAAATAAGTTACTGTTATCCTGGGATCAAATAATTTATGTAACATCTGGTTTCATATTCTTATAATTTTTCCTAATTAACATGCATATTTAATGCCTAAATGCTCAGTCAGTCTCTGTCTGTCTGTCTGTCTGTCTGTCTGTCTGTCTGTCTCTCTCTCTCTCGTTTTTTTTAATTTCAAAATTGTGTGTTCCTAGGAAAAATCCTAAATAGTCAGAAACCAAAATTTTATTGAACACAATAATTCTAAAATGTAAACAAAATAAGTAAACCAACTTTTTAAAATATTAAGGTCCTAGGAGTTTTCACATATGTGCCTACAATGCTCACATATTAATTAAGACCTCAATATAGTTAAAAATAATGAAAGCACATTTCTGATACTATTGAAGGTTCTTGACCTCTTCCAAAATCTAAACTAGTGCAACTGCAGTCATCTTCTCCTCTCCTGGCACAGTTGGGTCTCTCAGCTCATATACTAGCCCAGCCTACTCAGTTCCACAGTCAGCATCAAACAATCCCAGGTAAGGTTGGGTTCACAAACTTTGTGCATCAACCCAGCGAGGTGAATGCCAACTCCCTGTCAGCACATTCCATTCACACTTCCATGTCTAATGCAAACTGCACATCCTGCACACTATCACAACCTGATGAGTGACAAAGATCAACGCTTGCACATGCTGACCTCAGTTTGCTCAACTGCCCAGGCAGACCCAGGCTATATCAGAATAGGAAAACATTTAATATTTCACAATTTGACAAACCTATTTGGCCTAATATTGTTTAAAGTCATTCATTTTACTTCTACTCTTGATATAGTAACAGTTACCATTTGCTGAATGAAATGTTCTACTTCTGGTAGAGAACTATATTAAGTATTCCAAAAACACACTGGATCACTGATCCTCCAAAACCTTAGAACATCAGATGAGGACAATGAAGCAGAGAGCAATGCAGCTCAACAGTAGAGCACTTGCCTAACACATGAGGTCCTGGGTTCTACCCTTGGTACCTCACCACTAGCACCTTCTGATGAGAGGCTGAAGTACTGGGAAGTATGCAGATGCTGGTCAAGTCAGTAAGTGATACTTTCCAACATGGGACTGTCTAGGTCCACTACAAAGAAAGTTTGCAGTTTCAAATGTGGATCCAAATGCAGCTTCAGGAATCTGGGCTTTAAAATCAACTTCACTTACAATACTGAACACATAACTGAGTTCTCTGACAAACATTTTCTTAATTGAGATTCCTCCCCGCTATCATTTTAGGAAAACATAAGACTGACAGAGCATAGGCCCATGAGTTACCATGACTACCACATGTTCTTCTACCATAGGAGCACCAATTATGAGAGGACTGGGCACTGAATATTCTTAGGACCTCGTCTCCTTCAACTATCAAAGGTAATCATGAAGGTTTGGAGAACTGACACAAAGAGAAACAGCTAGGCCAGGTGTGGTGGCACATACCTTTAATCCCAACACGTGGGTTGCACAGAGAGGCAGATCTTTATGAGTTCAAGGTCAGCTTAGTGGTCTACATAGTGACTTCCAGAACAGCCAGAGCTACATAATGATACACTGTCTTGAAAATTAAAAACAGCAGCCAACAACAAAAATATTAAAAATCAAAAAAATAAAAAACAGCTAATTTATTTACCTTCCTTCTTCAGATTCTTTTGTAAAATACATCTGTTGAAAGAGACCAAGAGAGAAAAAGTGTGCATCTCTTATGTGTGTGTGAGTGTGTGTACATGAGTGCAGTTATGAGCTGCCCAACACAAATACTGAGAACTAAACTTGTATTCTGTGCAAGAAAAGTATGACCTCTTAAACACTGAACCATTTCTTCAACACAATACTCCTTCCTTAATAAAATTCTTCTAATATCCCTAAAGCCCAACACAAAATCACAGCCTTACTTAAAACACAAAGTTTTATTGGCAATGTTTAATTAATAGATGTGGTTCTCAAGCAGAAACATTGTAGAAAACTTTATAGATAACAAAGACATATTGCAATGTGAAAGAATTAGACATACCTCCTAGATTTTTTCAAACTGTATAGTCTGAGCAGAAGTCAAGTATAACTAATATGCTAAGTTACATGAAAATAGAAATATTAATTTACCAAGAACATTTAAAAATTACACTTCTGTTCAGAGCTTTCGGATTTTAGAACTTAGAGCATCATTTCAATACGTTTACAAAAACCAAGTTACACTCTAGAGAGTTTGTAGATATGAAACACATATTTAAAATTTTAAAAAAAAGAATAGTCTTCTAGCAACAAAAAAATTAGATCATGTGGCAAGCAAAAATCACCATATAGGGACTTCGTTTTATCAACCTCAGTGATTAAAGATCGTGAAGGAAAGGCTGGGGTAATACCTCAGAAAGTAAAGTGCTAAGCATACAAGTTGAGTTAAGATCACCAGCACCCGTATCAAGTGCTTGACATGGAAAGAAGGCTGCAATCCCAGCACTATGGGCAAGAGGGATGAGAACAAGATCCGTGGGCTTGCTAGATAGCTAGTTCAATCAAATTCAGTGAACTCAAGTTTCAATAACACACACACACACCAAAAAAAGTAGATGGACAGAGAGATGGCTCAGGGGTAAAGACTTACCACCCTGTCTGGAAAAACTGAAAAACAAACGAAGAGTTGAGTTATATGATATTTGATAATGTTATATGATAACTAAAGTTATATGATACTAACATGGAATTGGGGAGTCTCACTGGGCTTCAACCCTAGACAAAGAAGCAACTAAGGAATGCTCAGAGTCAGAAAAACTGTCTTCCCCAGGGAAAAGTCCCTTAAGTGGTTAGTCCTGGATTCAGTATATACAGACTGAACAAATTATATTCATATATAATATGTAAGAGTTTATATTTCTGCACACACACAACCATATATGCATGCATCTGTGCATGTTTTTGTATACATGTGTGTTTGTGTATGTTGTGTAACAGCAATTAAAGAGATCATAAATTTGATACTTCAATGAGATATGAAAAGGAAGGAAGAAATAATATTTTATTCTAAAAACATATATGTAACATATGACAACAAAACCAGAAAAGAAGAAACCTAAAACATGCCAATTTTAGCACTTATAGGGAAAAGAAACTAGTGAAAAGGAAAATAGGGAAAACTTAAAATAATAAAAAAGTAAAATACTGGGGGCTAGAGAGATTGTTTAGAGGTTGAGAACACTGGCTGCTCTTACAGAGGACTTGGTATTTGTTCACAGAATCCACATGGCCATTCACACTGCCCATAATCCAGTTCCAGGAGATCACACTCATGGTCTCACAAGTACCATGCACACACACAGTGAACAGATATACACCCAAGCAAAGTGCTCACACATAACTAAGCAAGGCTTGAGGGTGCAAGCCAGCAATCTAGTCACTTGGGAGAAAGAGGCAGAATGGCCATAAGTAGGGATTCAGAGGCTAGCCTGGGCTACAAGGAGTCTAGCCATAAGAAAATCAACAGAACAGTAACAGTAGAGAGCTGACAGCAGCCTAAGCAGCGACCAAAATTAGCCTCAACAATAAATTTTCCAATGTGACACACACTTCTAAGACAGAGTTGAATTTTCATTAAAAGATAAAATACTATATTTTTTTTAAAAAGTAGTATTGGTTCATTTGAGAAAAGAAAATAAAAGACAGACTAGATACAACTATTGAACTAATTTTTCATTTATTGAAACTGATGGTATCTTAAAATCCTGAAAGACTTCCCTTTTGTTGAAATATGCACTAACATGTTTGGGGGCATGAAAGTTCACTATGTGTGCACACACTGTTTAAATGTTTCAGGGGAGAAAACCAACCAAATACAATAAAATTATAAAAGGGAATTCAGCTTTGTTTCTTAAGGTCAAATAAATTTGGAAGACTTTGAGTTACCAAACCCTATAGGTTATTTGACCGAGAAATGACCCTACAGGCTCCTTCAGTGTACGTGAACATTTGTTCCTGGGCTGGCGGCACTCCTTGAGGAAAAATATAGATCTAGGAGTGGCAGAGTCTTGCTATAGGGAGTATGTCACTAGGGGTAGGTTTTTAGTTAATAAAATGTCAGATCAGTTTCTGTTCAGTTTGTGTTCTCATTCTTATGTTTGCTCTCCCTTCCCCACACCTCCGCTTACCCTTTTGTCCTGTCTGCTTCCTCTGTGAGGATAAAATGTGATTAGCCATCTTTCCTCTTCCATGCCATGTCTGCCTGTAGTTATGTCTTCTCAACCAAGATGTGGACTAGAAACCATAGGTCAAAATAAACTTATTCTTCCCTAAGTTGTTGCAGTATTGGGGATGGGGGGCATTGGTATTTTATTATAAAAACAAAAAACAAATACACCGTGTCTCCAAATGTCTTAATACGTCAACACATCCTTATATCATCAAACAACATAAAGAGTGCTTTCCAGGCAATTTTAGCCACACTACGATTTCCAGAGTATTATCCTGGGGAAAATAAGTAGTCAAATACATTTTGAAAATGCTTATTATACTATGTCAGGAAGGAAGTAACCCAGAGTATCTGGAAAGCAGCAAAGATAGCACCCTGCCCAAAACAAAACACCAACAGGACAGTAAAAGCTTTCGATATACACTACAGGGATGTGGCTGTTTCTGGCTGTAACTGGCTACAGACTGGCACAAGACACCAGATTGAATATGCTTGTCTACTTCTGAGCCCTACTAAAATTCTCATGAGTATTTACTGTCTCCTTTAAAACTGGAACTGATCAAATTCAGAATCAGTACACAATAAAAACATGCAGCCACATATACTCATACAAATGAAAGGTTTGACAAGATGCTTTATAACAGTGTATCTTGGATTTTAATGCCCATATGAATTGTCCCTAAATTTTAATAAAACAAACTACTTTAGAAGGTATGATGTTGGACCCAAGATTCTGCATTTTCTAGAAAACTCAAAGTACACCAAGGCTCTTGACATATAAATCAGACATTAAAAGTAAAAATATAACACAAAAATGCCTATAACTGATATTCGTGGCTTTAGATTTAAAACTGCTTTCCAAAGGCCTAATTGCTGCGCCATAAAACAACTATTTTTATATGTGAATAAAAATAGAAACTACACAAGAAATAACAATAATACATATATCATTATTATAAACTATTCTTTTCAGACAGTCACGAAAGTGCACTTAAAGAAAAACAGCATGTACTCTGCATCTTCATTCTGTTTTTGGTTTTGGAATTCCCACAATTAAACATCAAAAATCCATATTCACTTTCACAGAACATAATTCTCTTATCTCACCAACTACAAGACTGCAATTGTAAAACTATCCCCACCCCAAAACAACAGGTGTAAAGCAAAATCCTTATCAACGATGTATTGAAAGCAGCAGTTCATTTTAATAAACCCTCCCAAAACATAAAATTGATGGAACCAACTGCTATGTTGTTCATGCACAAAAGCTGACCAAAATCATTCAAGATTTTTAGTCTTAACTGAATTTTCTTAAGGTTTTGAAGTTCTTCTCCTATTCTCTATCAATAAAATCACTGAAATAAAATCAGTCCTTTAAAAATTAAATGTTAAACTAAAGAAATAAATAGAAATATCATAATGCATTAGATCATGCACAACTCGATGCACATGCACACACTAATAACCACTGTTACAAACTGTATTTTGTGTAACCAAAAGAAGTTCAAACTAATTATTTATTTATACTGTGGGGCTGGGTATCAAAATGTGGCATGTGACATATTACCTTCATTTCTTAACAAAGAAAACTTGATGAAAAGAGCAAATTATCCTTATAACTGGATTTCATTAGATTGAACCTTTTGTCATTTTAGTTCACTAAAAACAAATTTCTTCACAGATTACATGATGTCAAAAGCTAAATTTTTATAATAAAGTAATTTTATAGAATTTCTATCACAATGAAGGACAAAGACTGGCCAACTGTTTAGTTTCCTTTCCTTTATGTTGTGTCTTTGATCACTAACAATGCTGTGTGAACAGCCAACAGAAGGCTGACATTTCATAAAATATGCAGTGATAAAAACTAATACTGTAGCATCTGGGAGCAATATATAAAATGCAGAAATACACCTAATAACTCTGATCTTAAATTACAATCTACTCACTTTTAAAAGTTAGGTGGGGGAAAAAATACCTACGATTAAAGAAAAAAAAAGAGAAAAAAGCAAAATGAAAGATTTAAAAAAATTTTTAATACATCATATCCTTCTTCCTCTCTAAGAACTTAAAAGCTAGAGGCCTTATTGGAACAGGTTATCTAAACTATGTATACTTTAACAACTGAAGAGCATACTAAAAAGCTGCCAATGAAAGATATCATACAAAATGCAGAAGAAATTTTCTTCACAGGTATTTATAATTCTCAAAACTGTTTTTATCATGATACAATATATCATTTTTACAAGATGTCAAAGATCATGGCTATAAAGACAGTATCAAAATAAGACACCCCAAGACCAAGTTTTCAGCACAAAGATGTATGTATATGGTCCACAGGGAATAAGAGAAAAAGACAGGAGATAGAGAGAGACAAGGGAGAAGAGAAGGGGGACAAGGAAAGACGGCAAGGATATTTGTCCCAGAGGAACAAAGGACAGCCTCTGGATAGGAAGAAGAAAGAAGTAGTTCATAGGCAACGGCTGGTTTATAAAGGGAAAGAGGGAAAACCCCTCATTAGGATGAGGTGTTTAATTTTAATTTGACATGTTAAGTACGGTAACCAAAGGGGATATTTGATTGTTGGACTTCAATACTCTGGTAGCTGGACCTTGGTGGTCAGCCTCAGGAGGAGGGAGTGGACAAATAAAGGAATGGACCTTGGTGACTAACTTTAAAAATATAATCTCATGCTGGAGATGGCTCAACGATTAAGAGCACTGCTGCTCATTCAGAGGACCAGAGTTCAACTCCCAGCACCCACATGGCAGCTCACAACTATCAGTAATCAAGCTCCAAGTAACTGAAACCCTCAACACATGAAGACAAAACATCAATGCACATAAGAAAATGAAATAATAATAAAAAAACTAAGAGAAAAAAGAATGTAATCTAATAGAATTTTTGCAAGGAAGAAGGAAGAGTGAAGGGCAAGGCCTGCCAGACCATGTTTGCCATGCTTGGGCCAGCTAAAGCCCCTTCAACGACAAATTTGATTTCTAAACTATAATAATCTAAATGAATATATTCTTCATCCAGTATTAATATACTTAACATTTTCAGGGCACCACGATAAGCCAAACATACTAAAATATATTCAAACAATTTTAGCTTTAACACTAATCATATTTTTTAATCACATAAAGAGTTAAGTTACATTATAAGAACAATCTGAGACTAATCATATGTGTTATCTATATAGCATTTTTCTCACTTCTTAAATATTTTTTTCTTATAATTTATTGTTTTAATTTTGTTCTACATTTTTCCCCACTTCCCTTCTTTACTCCCCTCTCTGCTTTCACCCTTCCCCTCCAGCCCCCATGGTTACAATTTCCTCAGGAGATCGTGTCTTTTTCACCTTTCTAGGCTGTTCCATGTGTTTCTCTCTCTTAGGGGATTTTTTGTTGTCTGTGTTCTCTGGAGTTGTGGACTGTAGGCTGATTATTCTTTCCTTTATGTCTAAAAGTCACTAATTGCTGAGTATATATTATACTTATCTTTCTGGGTCTAGGTTATCTTACTCAGTATGGTTTTTTTCTAGTTCCGTCCATTTGTCTGCAAATTTCAAGGTGTCATTATTTTTTAACCACTGAGTAGTACTCCACTGTGTAAATGTATCACATTTTCCTTATCCACTCTTTAGTTGAGGGGCATCTAAGATGTCTACAGGTTCTGGATATTAAAAATATTACTGCTATAAACACAGATGAGCAAAAGTCCTAGTGGTATGATTGAGCATCCTTTGGGTATATGCCTAAGTTAAGTATTGCTGGATCGTGAGGGAGATTGATTCTCAATTTTCTGAGAAATCGTCATGCTGATTTCCAAAGCTGTTGTACAAGTGTGAACTCTCAACAGCAATGGAGGAATATTCCACTTACTTCAAATCCTCTCCAGAATAAGCTATCATTGGTACTTTTTTTCTTAGTCATTCTGACAGGTATAAGATGGTATTTCAGTCTTTTTGACTTACAAATCCCTGATAACTACGGAGGCTAAACATTTCCTTAAGTTTCTTTTAGCCATTTCAGATTGGTCTGGTCACAGTTCTCTATTTAGATCTGTATCCTGTTTTTATTTTTTACTGGATTACTTGTCTTTCGATGTGAAGCTTCTTTATATATTTTGGAGATCAGTTCTCTGTCAGGTGTGGGGTTAGTGAAGATCCTTTCCGATTTTGTAGCCTGTCGTTTGTCTGATTGACCGTGTACTTTGCTTTACAGAAGCATCTCAGTGTCAAGAGGATCCATTTATTAATTGTTCTCTCAGTGTCTGTGCTACTGGAGTTATATTTTTAAAATGTCTCCTGTACATTGAATGCATGTTCAAGTGTACTTCCCACTTTCTCTTCTATGTGGTTCAGTGTAGCTGGCTTTATGTTGAGGTCTTTGATCGATCTGGACTTGAGTTTTGTTCATGGTGACAGATATGGGTCTATTTGCATTCTTCTACATGTAGACATCCAGTTATGCCAGCACTAGAAATAACTAAGGCAGGTACACAGATATAAAAATGGACTATCTCAAGAAGTCTGGCTCATGATCACCTGCTAACACCAATGCCAACTACCAGTTTGTACATGATTTTCACTGAACTAGCATGCCCACAATAAAATTCAGACATGCACCTTAATAAAAGACACTTTTTAAGTCATTTTTCAGTTCTAGTAAATAACTGCCTTAAAAGAATCAAATCCTACAAGCAAGGTGAAAGCAGTCATTAGGCAACTTTATTTTATGACAGTTAAAAAAAATCATTACAACTATTTTTTATATATTGACCTCTTATACCAAGGACATAAAGATGATACAGGAATAGTTGAGTTATATTTTGACAACAAACAGGCTTTTCTCAGTTCTTGTGCTTATTTTGAGAGGGTCCTAACAACTCAACTATCACTAAAGCCACTCCAAACTAGTACCTTTCAGATTCTCATCTCACCAATTTAAAAAAAAAAAAAAATCATGAGCCACAGAAGGTTTTAGATGCATTTTACATGTAGGGCATTGGAAAGAAAGAATGAAGAGTGTGTTAACACTGAGCTGCTCTGCTTTGGAGTAAGAATAGATTCATAATAGGGAAGCCAATGGTAGATGTCACACTCTCAAGTGATTCCAAGGAAAGAGTAATCCTTAGGTGAAAAGACTGAGACACGCCTTTCTGTTAGTTCCTCGAACTTTGGCCATCGCAAAAAGAGAAACATTTTGTTTAAACAATCTTTGGCATCTCTAAACTCCGGAAAGACAACCCAAGGGTATTTCTGACTTTTAGTCAAAAGAGAAAACTTTATTTTAAAATTGCCTTGTCAATGTCTAATTTCCACTCTCATCATCTGCTTTTCCTGTTTCTAATAAAATGTTTCACTATCTGTAACAACAACTCTAAAAGAAAAAAAAATAGAATAAAAGATGAACATGTAAAAAAAAAAAGAAAGATGAACATGTCTTCTTAAAATGTCAATTTCCAAAGCATTTCAAAAACTCTAATTTAGGAAGACTATATTTCCATAGAAGTAAATGTGGAACTAGGCTCTGGTTTAAAATGACTTCCTACAGGGTAGGGAACCCTGACTGCTCTTTGGATTGGAGAGGGGGGGAATGAAGGAAGGGGGAGGAAAATGGGAGGAGGGGAGAAGGTGAAAATTTCTAATAATAATAATAATAATAATAATACCTGAAAAAAAATAAAATGACAATGCTAGAGACTTAATTTCAACCTAAATAGATCAGAGAACAGAGCTAGGTAATCTGGATGGAATAGCAACTTGTCTTTTAACCTTTTACTTTAAAACACATCTCCATTTAGTTATCCTTGCAAGGGATTATTCATACATGCAGTCATTCCAAAATCCAAGAAAATGCTACTCTTAAAAATTCAAGTTGGGGGGCTGGAGAGATGGCTCAGCGGTTAAGAGCATTGCCTACTCTTCCAAAGGTCCTGAGTTCAATTCCCAGCAACCATATGGTGGCTCACAACCATCTAAAATGAGATCTGATGCCCTCTTCTGGCCTGCAGGCAGACACACAGACAGACTATTGTATACATAATAAATAAATAAAATATTTTTTAAAAAAATTCAAGTTGGGACTGGAAAGATGGCTCCTCAATGAAGAGCACTGGCTGCTCTTCTAGAGGACCTAACTTCAATTCCCAGCCACCACATGGCAGCTCACAGCCATCTGAAACTATAGTCCCAGGGGATCCAACATCTTGTCTGGCCTATGCAGGTACCAGGCACCCACAGAGTACACAGGCATATGTGTAAGCAAAACACCCATTCACTTAAAAATATTTTTAATTCAAAGCAGTTATCTCTAATTTCAAATTTCATTTCAAAATGATATGTACTAAAGGAAAACTGGAACCAATCAGTAGTCTATTATGAGACACATCACGACACTTGTAGAAACTCTAAATTTCATGTTATACTAACCCAAGAATATTAATATTATATCCAGAAATAAAAGATTGATTGAATCATGCTTCTAAAGCTGTTTAGTATTAAGTTAACTAGCAAATAAAATTTTAGTATTAATAAATACATCTACTATATAATGTAACTAGATAGGAGATTTGATTTAAACAACTGAAATTTAGAAAAAAATAAAATAATGTAGCGATTATATAAAACAATAGCTAGAAAAAAACAATTTAAAAACATTAAATATTAACATTAAATATAGTTTATATCATCTTTATTACATATAAACAAAGACCAAGTAGAAAACACAGGTCAAAGCTATAAGCACACTATTTGTGGCTGTGCCAAAAGAAAGAATTTCCATGAAGAAACAAGAAAGACTACAGGTAAAATATGATGAAAGAAAATCAGGAGGTCACACAAAATTTGAGATGGTTAAGCACTAGGCTGGTCTCTATTGTATTTAAAGACATGAAATCACCAAGTAATGAGTGCAGATAAAATTTTTTAAAAGGGGGGAGGGATGATAAACAGATGGGCTATGCTCTCCAAATTAAAAGGTAAGGAAGAACAGAGGAAACTTGTATGCAGAGTAATCTGAGGAGACTTGAGGAATGAGAGAGAAAATCAAGAGAATCATAAACTGAAAAACAATGAAGAAAACATACAAAGGAGGAGTTTGCATATACTAGTAGCAAGCTTCAAGTAGACTGGGTATGGCCAATGATTATGATGATAAGGAAGTGATTGGTTAATCAGAGACTACACTGATTAAGGATGTTCCTGCCCTAATTTTGAAGAGTTTAAGACAGACTGGAGACAACAGTTAATAACAGGGACTCCTCAGAGAAATTCTGTATCAAAAGGAGAGAAAACAGGGGACATCACTCCAGGGAAACAGACAACAACAGGACGGTTTAAAGTGAGAAAACAGTAGACTGGAGTCTTTATAAACACAGGAGCGACGTAGGGATTTCACCACCTTATTTATTCTTTATAAAGTCACTTTTTTCTTACGTTTTTTGCTTTTTTGTTTTTTGGCTTTTGAAGACAAGGTTTCTCTGTATAGCTGTGGAGGATGCCCTGGTGCTCACTCCATAGACCAGTCTGGCATCGACCTCACAGAGATCTGCCAGGCACTGCCTCCTAAGTGCTGGGATGAAAGACCTGCATGATCACTGCCCGGCCCTGAAGTAATCTTTTAACTCTCACTGAAGTACAAAAAGTTGAAGAACCTGGTTAAAGCCACACAATTAAATAGTTATAAATCCTTTCACTATAAATCTATGTCCATGCTGTTTAATATATTAACTTGCTTAAAACTACAATAACTAAAAGAACATTCTGGTGGCATATAAACAATTTCACCAAAATGAGAGGCTCATGAGTATGTGGTTACATAGAATTTATTAATAGTAAATTGTCAGAGAACAGGCTAAAGTGGATCTCTAGCTTCTTTTTGCTGTTTTCTTTTATTACTTAATGTTTGTATGCTAAGCACGGAACCCAAGTTCTTTTACATATGTGGCCATATCTGCACTGCTGAGTTTCACTCCCAGTATGGATTCTCTTTCGCTTCCTATACCACTCGAAAACAGGACAGATAAGTCAATGATCTAAACATAAAAATTAACTCTGTAAATGTCAACAAATATTTTTTTATTTTTTATTTTTATTGAGCTATGCATTTTTCTCCACTCACCTCCCCTTCTACCCTCTGTCATGGTCCCCATGCTCCCAATTTACTCAGGAGATCTTGTCTTTTTCTACTTCCCATGTAGATTAGATCTATGAATGTCTCTTAGGGTCCTCATTGTTGTCTATGTTCTCTGGGATTGTGAATTATGGTCTGGTAATTTTTTTCTGCTTTATGTTTAAAAGCCACTTATGAGTGAGTACATTTTATATTTGTCTTACTGGGTCTGGGATACCTCACTCAATATGTTTTGTAGATCAATCCATTTGCCTGCAAATTTCAAAGCATACTAATTTCTTCTATTGTGTAGTACTCCATTGTGTACATGTATCACATTTCCTTATCCATTCTTCAGTTGAGAGGCATTCAGGTTGTTTCCATGTTCTGGCTATGACAAATAATGCTGCAATGAACGTAGTTGAGCACAAGCCGTTGTGGTACAATTAAGCATCCTTTGGGTATACACAGAAAAGTGGTACTGCTGGGTCTTGAGGTAGGTTTTTTCTTTATGTGGTTTGGGTATCCGGGTTACTGTAGCCTCATAAAAAGAGTTTGGCAAGGTTCCTTCTGTTTCTATTGTGTGGAACAATTTGAGGAATATTGGTATTAGTTCTTCTTTGAAAATCTTGTAGTATTCTGCACTGGAACCATCTGGGCCTTGGTGTGGAGAATCCGTCTATGTATACTGCTTTTATTGGTTAATGAATAAAGTTGTTTTTGGTCAATGGCTTAACAGAATATAGCCAGTCAGAAAGAGATATACATGCAGAGACTAGGCAGGGTCAGGGAGACACCATGTACCTGCCAGAGGAGAAAGATGCAAGTGATCAGTCAGAACTTTGCCAGTAGGTCAAGAGTCTTGTGGTAAAATATAAAATAATAGAAATGGATTAAATTTAAGCATAGAAATATGCTTAAGGTATTGGCCAAACAGTAGTATTGCAACTAGTGTAGTTTCAGTGTGATAATTTCTAGTCTGGGCAGATGGAAAATAAACAAGCAGCCTCCCCAACAAATTGGCATGCCAGCATGGTTGACTATATCCATGTAAAAGCTGAGAAAAAGTAATTTTCTTAAAAAGTAATCTAGACATAAAAGAACAGAATTAAGCATGGTTTTTTGGTAGCAGGATTTTTTTTGGGTGGGCTTTGTTTGCTAGAAGTAAGCAGAGGCGTGATTCCTTCAAGAGAGGTTATTCTGAATCAGTGGTAGCAGAAAACAAAACAAAACAAAAAGCCACAGTTTCAAAATGGCGGCTTCCTGGGCCCTGCTTGCCAGCATGAACTCTGGCTTTTACAGGAGGCTGGCAACATGGGCCAACTGGTTTCCAGAGTTGAAGTGATGAACGTGGCTCCCACCAAGAGTTTCAGAGGCAGAGAAAGGACCCACACCATGTTGGAATGGATAGAGTCAAAAGGCAAGGCAGCCTTAGTCCTAGCCACACCGCTTTGCATTTTCAAAAGCAGTCCTGGTCAGAAAAGGATTATAGATATACAATAAAGACATATTCAGATAAAAAAGACCTCTGAATGGGCCACAGTGTTGGATAAATGTATACAGGCTTGGGAGAGAGAAAAAAAAAGAATATACACAGTTATAAAAGTAAATGGTTATAATAAAATTAAAATCTATAAAGGGACAGAGTACAGACAGTCATAGATTAAAGAAGCAAAGTAAAATAAGCCACGTAAAGAATATACAGAGAGTCTGGATTATGTATATTATTGTGCTTTCTTTGAATTTTTTGACTGTAAAGGCACGAGCTAAGTACAGAGAGACATTTCATTGTGTGGGCTGCTAAGCTAAACCAGCATATATATTTTAAAGTTATCTTGGGTCTAAGGATATGTTGTTTTGGAAAAGAGGTTCTGCTTTTGTTTCCACAGAGGATGAGAACCTATGGATTCCTTCCAGGTTAATGTGGCTTGATTGACCAAGATTCCACCAATAGGTCTCTGTGAGCTGCCCCTCAGAAAATTATTTCACCCAACAAAAAGCAGGAAGCAGCTTGGAGAGAAATATGCAAATTCCCTAAACGATTGTTTATAAATGTTTGTTTACATTATGCAATAGAGATGTCTCTTTTTATGAAGCGGGAATCAATAAATTTTTTATAGGTGAGTTGAGTCCATTTATATTAAGGGATATTAATGCACAGTGAGTGCTAATTCCTGTTGTTTAGTTTTCGGTGTTGGTGATGTTATTGTGTGTGTGTTTCCCTTCTTTGGGATTGGCTGGTATATGATCATCTATAGTCCATGTTTTTGTGTATGTAGCTAATTTCCATGAGTTGGAGTTTTGCTTCTAGTTCTTTATGTAGGGCTGGGTTTGAGGCTAGGTATTGGTTAAATCTGGCTCTGTCGTGGAATATCTTGTTTTGCCCTTCTATGGTGATTGAAAGTTTTGCTGGGTATAGTACTCTGGTCTGTTGTCCATGGTCTCTTTATGTTTGCATAACGCTTGACCAGGACCTTCTGGCTTTCATTGTTTCCATTCAAAAGTCGGGTGTAATTCTGATAGGTCTGCCTTTATATGATACTTAGCCTTTATCCTTTGCAGTTCTTAATATTCTTTCTTTATTCTAAATGTTTGCCGTGTGGCAAGGGGACTCTTTTTGATCCAGTCTATTTGGTGTTCTGTAAGCATATTCTATCTATATTCTATCTTCATAAACATATCTTTCTTTAGGTTTGGAAAGTTTTCTTCTACAATTTTGTTGAATATTTTCTGTGCTTTTGAGTTGAATTTCTTCTTCTTCTATCCCTATTATTCTTAGGTTTGTTCTTTTCATGGTGTCCCATATTTCCTGTATATTTTGTGTTAAGTTTTTGTTAGATTTAATGTTTTCTTTGACCAATGAGTCTATTTCCTCTGCTGTATCTTCAGCGCTTGAGATCCTTTCTTCCATCTCTTATATTCTGCTGTTTATGCTTGCATTTGTGGTTCCTGATCATTTCCTCAGCTATATTTGGGTGTTCAAGTCTTACTGTTGTAGGGCCACTGAATTTGTTGGTTCCGTGTTGCTCTTTGTGGTGTTGAGTGTGTTCTTACATTGTATTCCCATCTTTTCCTCTGATTGGTGTAGTTGGGGCTGTGTCTCTGGTGATCAATCTTCAAGGTGCCAGTGTATCCAAGGCTCAGATGGTTGTTCCTTATGATGTATTCAGGGCCATGGTTCCAGTCACCCCAGAGATCACTCAGCATTCCCAGAGGTTGCTCAGTGGCGTTCCAGGGGTCTCTCTGAAATCCCAGAGGTTGATCAGGTCTGCTCCCACAGAGGTGTTTGGCTTAGACCTGTTCCCTTGGGGGTTGTTCCCTTGTACCTTCTCCAGCGGAGGTTGCTGGCTCAGACCTTCTATGATGGAGGTCACTGGCTCAGGCCTTTTTCTGCAGATGTCCCAGGCTCAGACTTGCTCCTGCATATGTCTCTGGCTTGGACCTGCTCCCTTGGCAGTTGCTCCCTTGTAGCTATTCCTCCAGAAGTCATTTGCAAGGGCCTGCTCTGACAGAGGTTGCTGGCTCAGACCTGCTCCCACAGAGGTTCCTGGTTCCATTCTGGTCCCACAGAGGTCACAACAACATATTTTTATAATCTTAGAAAGTACCCAAGTTATGGAAGATAAACTTAAGTAATGAATTTAGACTAAATACAAAGTATTTTATGTACAGTAGAAAACTAAATGAAAAAATAATAAGTATTAGAAAAAGATTTATGTAACAGACCAAAAGTCTATTATATTCATAATATGAAGACCTTCTACATATTAATCACTCCCCAAATGAATAAAAACAGACTGTCACTCTCAGCAGGACTGTGGAGCGGGCAAGCATCTAGAGACAAAGCTCAGAAGTACAGAGTTTGTCTAACCTTTTTGATACCCTGGATTAAATCCAAGCACTGCAAAATAAATATATAGATAAAAATGAAAATAAGAGATACACCTAGGCATTGTGTCACGTGCTTGAAATTTCAACATTTGGCAGACTAAAGCAGAAGGAATGTAAGTTCAAAGCTAGCCGGTGTGACATAGCTAGTTAAAATCTAGTCTGATTATACAAGCAAGACCCTATGCTGTAAAACAAAACTGAAGACTGGAAAGATAGTTCAGCACCATTAACATGTGTTAATCCTACAGATGTGAGAAGAAAGACCACCGACCCAAATCATGGCAAAATTAATTAATGCAAGCTCTATTCATGTACATGGGCTGTCTCTTCCTAAGGTAGAACTCAAGAGATTAGATCTGGACATGGGTAAAATAAGTGATTTTATAGCTCTAGAGAAAAGTGGTCTTCAAATGGGGAATTAAAATGCAAATTGGCAGGGTTGCAGAAGCAGAACAAAAGCATAACACGACAGTTATAACAACCTTCTGAAACAAAGACATGATCCAAGGTGGTCATAAAAGCTTTCTGAAACAAAGGCACAATTGCCATTCCTGGAACAGGCAGTAAAGAACCTTGCAGTTAAGGTTATAGGTGGGGCATAACCCAGTCCTTGAGAAACAGATTTAATCACAAACAGGAATAAACCTAGTTTGTTTTGACTATAACATGGCTTTCAAGCCCAAGATGGAGGCAGACTGTTAAGTACTGCTCTTGCAGGGAACTAGATGGCTTCCTAGCATTGATATAAAGCTCTTCACTACCTCCTGTAACTCTAAATCAAAGAGGATTCAATGCCTCTGGCTTCTAAGGGCATCTAAACTAATGTGTACATAACATATAATTAAAAGTAATAAAAATGATCCTTTTTAAAACATGGATCTAAAAAACATTTAAAGAACAGGCACAAAAGCTTTTAATCCTAGCACTAGGGAGAGAGAGGCAGGTAGATATCTGTAGGTTTGAGGCCAGCCTGGTCTACAGAATGAGTTCCAGGACAGCCAGAATTACATAGAGAAACCTGTATTGAAAATCCTAAAATAAAAAACAAAAAAGGGGCACACACACACACACACAGACACACACACACACACACACACAGACGTTTTTGAAAGTATATATGATAATATAAAAAATGCAAATTGAGAATCTCTAGGCCATTGTCCCTGTAGGCACATTCCTGTGCTACACCATCACCCACTGGAGCCCAGGACACCTGGGAGAAGCCTCCCCACACCCTGAACACTCCCCAAGGCCCCACCTACACCCAGAAGAGCTTCTGAGTTTTATCACACCACCAGAGGCACAGACCTGCCTGCACACAGAGGAAGAGGACTACCTAAGATACAGGCCCCACCTATACCGGTGGGAGGAAGAGGGACCCCCTGAAGGACAAATCCCACCCTCAAGGATTGGAGGAAGAGATGTGCAGACAGGAGTGTAAGAACACATTCAACAACATAAAGAACATTATGGCACCACCAGAAACTCGTTATTACACACCAGCAAGAACATCCTAACGCAGATGAAGCAGAAAAAAAAAAACTTAAATTTAACATTATAAAGATGAATAAAGACCCTTAAAGAGGAAATGAAAATTCCCTTAAAGAAATGGAGGAAAAGACAAACAAAAAGTTGGAAGAAATCAATAAATTTCTCTTAAAAAAAAAAAAAAAAGAAAATCAGGGGAAAAAAATCAAAAAATCAAACAGATGAAACAAATAGTTTAAACAGTCTTGAAAACTGAAATACAGACAATAAAGAAACCACAAACCAAGGGAATTCTGGAAATGGAAAATCTGGGTAAACGATCAGGAACTAGAGATGTAAGCATAACCAACAGATTACAAGAGATAGAAGAGAGAATTTCAGATGTCAAAGATACAATAGAGGGAATAGACTTTTTATTGGGCAAAGAAAATGTTAAATCCAACAAACTCTTAACACAAATAAATATTCAGGAAATCTGTGAAACCATAAAAAGACCAGAATCTAAGAATAACAGCGAAAGATGGCAGTGAAGAAGTCCAGCTTAAAAGCACAAAAATATATTCACCAAAATTGTACAAGAAAACATTCCCAACCTAAAAAGGGACATGCCTATGAAGATACAAGATGCTTACAGAAAACCAAATAGACTGGTCAAAAAAGAGGGGGCCCCTTGCCACATAATAATCAAAACACTAAACATACAAAATAAAGAAATAATACTAAGAATTGCAAAGAAAAAAGATCAAGTAACATAAAAAAGCAGACCTATCAGAATTACACCCGGTTTCTCAGTGGAAGCTCTAAAAACCAGAAGGTCCTAGATAGATGTATAAATGACACTGAGAGACCATGGATACCAGCACAGCTTTCAATCAAGATAGACTGAGAAAACAGAAATTCATGAAAAAAACAGATTTAAAAAATACCAATCCACAAATTCAACCTTATCAAAAGTACTAGAAGGAAAACTCCAACCCAAGAAAGCTAATTACATCCACAAAAACACAGACGATAAACCCACAAGATCAAATACCAAAGAAAGAAAATACACTACCACAAACAACAACAAAACCAAAAATAACAGATACTAACAATCATTGGTCATTAATTTTTCTTAATATCAATGATCTCAATTCACTGAGAGAGAGAGAGAGAGAGAGAGAGAGAGAGAGAGAGAGAGAGAGAGGCTAAAAGAATGGATACAAAACCAGGATTCATCCTTCTGCTGCATACAAGAAACACATCTCAACTACAAAGACAGATATTACCTCAGAGTAAAGAGCTGGGAAAAGATTTTCCAATCAAATGGACCTAAGAAACAAGCTGGTGTAGCTATCCTAATATCTAACAAAATAGACTTCAAACTAAAATTAATCAAAAGAGACAAAGAAGGACATTTCATATTCATCACAAGAAAAATCCATCAAGATGAAGTCTCAGTTCTGAACCTCTATGCCCCAAATACAAGGACTCCTACATTTGCAATAGACACTACTAAAGCTGAAATCACACATCAAATCCCACATGCTAATAGTGGGAGACTTCAACATCCCACTCTCACCACTGGACAGGTTTGCAAGAAAGAAACTTAACAGAGAAACAAAGGAACTAACAGAAGTTATGATTCAAGTGGATTTAATAGACATTCCACCCAAACACAAAAGAATATATTTTCTTTTAAGCACTTCATGGTACCTTCTCAAAAACTGACCACATACTCAGTAAAAAGCAAACCTCAACAAATAAAAAAAAAGAAATAGGAATAACCCCCTGTATCTTTTCAGGTCACCCTGGTTTAAAGTTAGAATTCAACAACAACACAAATTGCAGAAAGCCTACACACTCATGGAAGTTGAAAAATGCTCAACTGAATCACCACTAGGTCAAGGAAGAAATAAAGAAGTTAAAGACATCTTAGAATTCAATGAAAAGACCGCACAACATACCCAAACCCATGGGACGCTATGAAAGCAGTGCTAAGAAGAAAGTTCACAGCACTAAGTGCCCACATAAAGAACCTGGAGAAATCTTACACTGGTGACTTAACAGCACACATGAAAACTCTAGAACAAAAAGAAATAAACTCATCCAAGAGTGGGGTAGATAATCAAATTGAGGGTTGAAATCAATAAAATAGAAACAAAGAAAGCAAAACAATCAGTGAGACAAACAGTTGGTACTTTGAGAAAAACAACATGATAGATAAACCCTTATTCAAACTAACCAAAAGGCAGAGAGACAATATGCAAATTAACAAAATAAAAAATGAGGAGAACATAACAATAAGACACTGCAGAAATCGAGAGAATCAGGTCATACTTCAAAAACCTGTACTCCACAAAACTGAAAAATGTAAAAGACATGAACAATTTTCTGAATAGGTACTACATACCAAAATTAAATCAAGAACAGAAAAACAATTTAAATAGACCTATAACCCCTAAGTAAATAAAAGCAGTCGTCAAACTCTCCCAGCCAAAAAAAGCCCAGGACCAGATGGTTTCAGCACAGAATTCCACCAGCACTTCAAAGAACAGTTAATACCAATACTACTCAAAGTGTTTCATACAATAGAAACAGAAGGGACACTACCAAACTCATTTTACAAGGCGAAAGTTACCCTGGTATCCAAACCACACAAAAATGCAACCAAGAAAGAAAATTACAGACGAATCCTGCATTACTGATGAAAAAAAAACTCAATAAAGTACTGGCAAATCAAATGTAAAAACATATCAGAAAATCATCTACCATGAACAAGTCTGCTTCATCCCAGAGATGCAGGGTTGGTTCAACATTCAAAAATCTGTCCATGTACTCTACCATATAAACAAACTGAATGAACAAAACCACATAATCATCTTATTACAGAGGAAAGGCCTTTAACAAAATCCAACACTCCTTCATGATAAAGATCTTGGAGAGATCAGGATTACAAGGAACACACCTATACATAATAAAGGCAATATACAGCAAGCTAAAAGGCAACATCAATCTAAATGGAGAGAAACTCACAATAATCCTACTGACTGAAATCAGAAACAAGACAAGGCTGTCCACTCTCTCCATATCTATTTAATACAGTACTAGAGTTCTAGCTAGAGCAATAATACAAGAAAAGTAGATCAAGGGGATACAAATCGGAAAGGAAGAAGTCAACTTTTACTACTTGCAGATGATATGAGAGTTTACATATATGATGCAAAAAAATTCTACCAGGGAACTCCTACAGCTGATAAACACCTTCAGTAATGTGACAGGATACAAGATAAACTCAAAAAAAAAATCAGTAGCCCTCCTATATACAGATGATTAAACAGGCTGAAAAAGAAATAAGAGAATCATCACCCTTCACAATAGCCACAAACAACATAAAATATCTTGGGATGACTCTAAATAAATGAAAAACTTTTATGATAAGGACTTTACAAGAACTTTAAGTCTTTGAAGAAAGAAATTGAAAATATCAGAAAATGGAAATATCTCACATGCTCTTGGATAGATAGAATCAACATAGTAAAAATGGCAATCTTATCAAAAGCAGTCTACAGATTCAATGCAATCCCCATCAAAATCCCAACAAAACTCTTCATAGACCTTGAAAGAACAATACTCAACTTCATATGGAAAAAGGAAAAACCCAGGATAGCCAAAACAGTCCTGCACAAGAAAAGTACTTCTGGAGGCATCACCATCCCTGACTTCAAGCTCTACTATAGAGCTATAGTAATGAAAACAACATTGTATTGGGAAAAAAACAGACAGACAAATCAATGGAATTGAACCGAAGACCCTGATATTAATCCACACAACTATGAGCACCTGATGTTCGACAAAGAGGCTAAAATTATACAATCAAAAAAAGGAAGCATCTTCAACAAATGGTGTGGGCAACATAGGAAAATGTAAATGTCAACAAATGGTCAACGTAGAAGAATGTAAACAGATCCATATCTATAACTATGTACAAAACTCAAGTCCAAATGGATCAAAGACCTCAACATAAATCCAGCTACACTGAACCTCACAGAAAAGAAAGGGGGGAAGTAACCTTGATCGCACTGACACAGGAGACTACTTCCTAAATATAACTCCAGTAGCACAGACACTGAGATCAACAATTAATAAACAGGACCTCCGGAAACTGTGAAGCTTCTTTCTGTAAGGACACAGTGAACAAGAAAAAACAGCAACCCAAAGAATGGGAAAAAATCTTCACCAACCCCACTTAGGAGAGATGGCTGATCTCCAAAATATACAAAGAACTCAAGAAACTAGATATCATAACACCAAATAATCCAATTAAAAATGGGGTACAGATCTAAACAGAGAATTCTCAACAAAGGGATCTCTAATGGATGAAAAGGCACTTAAGGAACCGCTCAACAACCTTAGCCATCAGAGAAATGCAAATCAAAATGATTCTGAGACACCACCTTACACCAGTCAGGATGACTAAGACCAAAAACAGTAATGACAACTTGTGATGGAGAGGATGCAGAGTAAGGAAGACACTCCTCCATTGTCTGTGGGATTGCAAACTTGTACAGCCACTTTGGAAATCAATATGGTGGTTTCTCAAAAAAAATGGAATCAATCTACCCCAAGACCCAGCAACACCACTCTTGAGCATGTACCCAAAGGATGCTCAATCATACTAAAAGGACATCTAATCAACTATGTTAATAGCATCATTATTCTTAATAGCCAGAACCTGGAAACAACCTAGATGCCCCTCAACCAAATAAATAAAGCAAATGTGATACATTTACACAATAGAGTACTACTCAGAGGTGAAAAACAACATCTTGAAATTTCCAGGCAAATGAATGGAATTAGAAAAAAATATTCTGAGTGAAGTAACACAGACACAGAAAGACAAACCCAGTATGTACTTACTCAGAAGTGGATATTAGACATTAAGCAAAGAACACCAGCCTACAGTCCACAACCCTAGAGAAGTCAGAAAACAAGGACAACCCTTTGAGAGAGAAGGGTGTAGGGGAGAAGGGAGGGGAGAAGGGCAACAGGGAGGAGAATATGAGGGATCAAGAAGATCAAGATGGGTAAAGGACACAGAGGGAGAACAAGGAAAGAGATACCTTGAAAGAGGGAGCCACTGTGGGATTATTGAGAAACTAGGTACTAGGAAAACTCCCAGGAAATCACAAGGATGACCCCAGCTAAGAATCTAAGCAATAGTGGAGAGGGTGCCTAAACTACCTTCCCTATAATTAGACTGATGACTACCTTAACTGCCATCATAGAACCTTCATCCAGTAACTGATGGTAGCAGATGAAAAGATCCACAGCTAAGCACTGGGCCAAACTCCTCAAGTCCAGCCATAGAGAGAGAGTAAGGACATTACAAGGAAAGGGGTCAAGACCATGATGGTGATAGCCACAAAAATGCTGACTTAATGTGAGTTCATTGACTCCAGCCTGACTTCTGAGGAACCAGCAAAAGATCAAACTAGGCCCAGTGAGGGTGACAGCTGTGTGGCATGGGCAGTTGGTGGGGCCACTAGCAGTGCATGAACTGGCTCTCTGAAGCCAATTCCCTATGAAGGGATATCTTGCTCAGCCTAGATACAGAGGGCAGGGCGTTGGTCCTACCTCAAGCTAGTGACAGACCTTGTTGACTCCCCAGGGGAGGCCTCACCCTCTGAGGAATGGATGAGGGATGTGGTGGGGAGAGGTGGGAGGAGTGAGAGGACAAGAGGGAGAGGGAACTGGGATTAGTATGAAAATAAGATTGTTTTAAAAATAAAAAAAATTTAAAAAGACATGTAACAAAAAGAATATATGCAGCAACCAACTAAGTAGGATGAATTGGACATTTCATGGACTTCTGAGAATAGACAAACCGAACCATCATATTTCAGAATACTTAAGATTATTAAAAATGTTAAGTTCATTAAATCTTAAATCAACTATTTTTCTTCTAGAATTTATTCAAAAAAGAAAAACTAAACAAAGGTCTGTGCCCAATCATCTTGTTAGGTGCACTGTACATTGTGCACAGAGTTACTCAATGATACTAACTAAACTGCCTTAAAACAAACATATTTCATCAAAAACTAACACAGAAGCATCTAGGTCATGAGGTAGTCTTCTTATATTACTAAGGCTTTTTACAAAAATCGTAGTCCATTTTAATAACTTTGTTGAGATACAATGCAAATACAACTTTTCCAGTTGAAGTGCATGATTCAAAGGTTTATATTTAATACAGAACTGTAATACACAGCCACAATTAATTCTAAAGCATATAAATATGCCACAAATAACCTCATACTTACTGCCCATTCCTTATCTTTCTGAATATAAAAAAGTGATTACACTGAGTATTAAAATGGCTATATGATTCAGTCTCTCAACACTGCTGACTTGTACTTGAAAGGTAAATTACACCTTTATTAAATAGGCAACTTATTCCACATCTGTCCTTAAGGAGAACTTCTGGAAAATATATGTACATATCTGCCCAAATCTGAAGTTTAGTGATGTGTTTTAAAAAAAGTTACATCATAATATTTTCCAAGACAATGAAAACGGAAAAAAAAATTGTAGTTTAGATCTTTGATGTGTCTGAGCACATTCAGAGGGTATTTTACTGCCAGACACTTACTAACTTAACTTCAGAAGAGCTCTTTATCTAGCATCACATCAAATCCCAAACATTAGAGACAGAGGGAGAATTTCTCGTAATCTTAAATTCTCTGTCCTGGAAACAGCAAACAGATTTTATTCATTCTGAAATATTTTTTTGGTTCTCAGAAATTAAGGAAATTATGAAATTGTTGTCTGGATATAAGAAAATATGTTAATGTTAGAGTAGAAAAAAATTCTGCTCAAGAGAATAGAAAATCCAGCCTGTCCAGGTTTTTTGAAAAAGAGACTAACCCTAAGAAAGCAGGTTCATTCTAAGCTATGCTCTGTACTTTTCTACCCTGAATCCCTGACCCTAATGCAGTAGCTTACTGGGTCACAGCCACATAGCTTTTAAGTCTGCCCAATTCTCTGAATTCAGAAAAGCTTAACTTTTCCTCTTCTAGTTCTTCTCTAAGTACACAATTTTGGTTTTTGTTTAGTTAACACTTTGGGTTTCCCCAACATTTTGGTATTTCTCAATCTTTCTCTAAACCAGTGGTTCTCTGCCTTCTTAATACTATGATCCTTTAATACAGTTCCTCATGTTGTGGTGACCTCCAACCATAAAGTTATTTTCATTGCTACTTCATAACTGTAATTTTGCTACTGTTACGAATTGTAATATAAACATCTGTGTTTTCCAGTGATCTTAGGTGACCCCTGTCAGAGTCTTTCAATGCCAAATGGATCGCAACACACAGGTGGAGAACATAGCTCTAAACCACCTCCCTCCTTATAGCTGTTTGTCTACCATGCCTTCACAGCATTCCCCTCCTCCAGGTGGCAATTTAAGTTTATGGCTGCCCTGCCCTGGGGGTTTTCTTTACACTCTAATAAAACTGTCCTTGGTTTCCATTTGAGTTCATTCTTAAACTCTTATTCTTTGGGTTTGAGACTCTCGATTGCAACTCTAGCTGGCCTAGAACTCAGTATGTAGACCAGGCTGGTCTCTAATTAAAGATATCTGCCTGCCTCTGCTGTTGGCTCCCAATGCTGGTATTAAAAGTGTGCAACACTACACCTAGCCCTGTTCTTATCTTATCTGATTAATGAGACTAAGAATTCCAAGAAGGGGTTCCCAATTTTCCCCTGTATCAACAGGAAACCCTAAAAGGATTCCAAAATCCCTGTAACGTATTTGGTGTTATCTGCTTTAAGTAATGCTGTTTCAGGAACTTAAATTTCAGTCAATACGGAGACTCACAATGGTCTATTGCTGTGAAGAGACCCCATGACAATCACAGAAACTCTCATGTAGGAAAACATCTAATTGTGGCAGCTCACAATGTGGGGGTTCAGTCCATTAACATGGCAGGGAACATGGCAGCATGCGGTCAGACATGGGTGTTGTCTACATCTTGATATGCAGGCAACAGGAAGTAGACTGAGTATATGAGACCTCAAAGCCCACCTCCATAGTGACATACTTTCTCCAACAAGACACTACCTACTGGAACAAAGTCACACTTCCTAACAGTGCCACTCTCTATGAGTTTATGATGGCCAGTTACATTTGAACTACCACAATGTTGTAAAAGGAGCAGCAGGCTGTGCTCCGCCGCCCAGGTTGCGGCTAGTTTACACCCAAAATAATTACACAGAAACTGTATTCTTTTAAACACTGCCTGGCCCATTATATCTAGCCTCTTATTGGCTAATTCTTACATATTGATTCAACCCATTTCTAATAATCTGTATGTCATCACGAGCTTGTGGCTTACCAGGAAAGATTCAGCATATCTGACCTGGCAGCTTCATGGCAGCGGCTCTCCTGACCCTGCTTTCTTTCTCCCAGAATTCAGTTCTGTCTACCCCGCCTACCTATGTTCTGACCTATCAGGCCAAGCAGTTTCTTTATTAATTGACCAATGAAAGCAACACATAGAAAGACCCACCTACATCACCACAATAGCCACATCTATCTTGTCTGGTCTGAGCCAAGCCAGGCTTTTATGCTCATACTGGTCACTTTTTCCTTCCAAGTTTCTCCATGCACTCCCCAAACAAGAGACACCTATGGGCATTGAGTGCAGGTGTTTTTTTGTTTGTTTGTTTGTTTTAAGAAAAAGGGATGACTGTCCACAGTTAATTTCAGAGATTTGAGCCCTGAGAGTGAATAAACTCAATTAATCAGAGCTAAGCTCAGCACAGGCAGGAAGTAACCATGTTGTTTTGTTGCCATCTTGGCTAATGATATCTCAAGAGGGAAACAGACATGTAACTTGGACAATGATGTCATTAAGAAAGCAACAACCATGCGACTTGACTTCTACCTTGGTTGGTAACATCAAGATGAAGAGAACGATGTATCTTCATCATCTTAGTTAATACAACAAGGCATACATGGTGGTATACATACTACTTCCCAGTACCTTTGAGCCCTGAGGGACAGGGGACGGGGATGGGGAGGGTCACAAAACCCCTACAAATTCCTACACCACAAGTCTTTAGTCACATATCCCAGTTCCCTCTCCCAACTCTTTCATTTTTGGTTTTCAACTTCCCAGATGACTAGTGGGATCACAGAACTACAAAAGCCAGCGAGGACTCAACATGGGACTCAACTCAACCCTACAAAATCATAGGGCTAATGAATTTTTATTTCAGACTACAAATCTCCATGGTTGCTCTTAAAACTTGAAACACTGTTTTGTATTATATTATTTACTAGTTTCTAAAAGGATCTTGAAGCTACACTTGATATTTAGTATAACTCCGCTAGCCTAGTCTATAACTGCTGGAAGCAGTTAGAAGAAGATCCATTTTATCAACAGCAGCAAGACAATATTGAGTAGTTGTAGAGAAGAATAACATGCTATGTTAGTAGGGCTTACTATAACAATGAACACCAAACTCTACTATTTTCACAAACAGTTATCTCCTGACCACCTTGGTTTTAAGGTAACCAAAAAAACAAAACAAAAAAAAAAAAACAAGAAAAGAAAAAACTGCTCCGAGTGTAAAATTACAACAGGGCATGTCAAATCAAGCCTACACCTCTCACACAAATTATGAGTTTTCTCTTAAAAGTGGATCTCTATAGCAATTTAGACATTAGGTCTTAGAACTTTAAAGATATGATGGGGAAATTTTAAAAGAAGAAAAGGGGGAAAGGCAATATCTAAGAATAAAATAAATTATACCAGTTTTATTATTTCTACAGAAGAAAAACACTAGAGGCTATTATCAAAGATTATTGTTCATTTGATTCTGCCAGTCAAAAGGAGGAAAAAGTGAAAAAAGAATCAAACAAACAAAACAGACCACAGGCCTATCTTAAAGCAACAATGTAACATCCATTTGTCAAGCAAAAAGGAAACACTTTTAAGATAAAACATTCTATAGAAGACCGAAATATGGAATTGCATTTTTTCTATACCTAAAATAATGTTAATTTAGTTAGATTATCATAGAAAACTCTGTTAAGGAAACCAAATGCTCCAATTAACTAGAAATTTCCAAAAATTCAAAATCAATCTCTGCCTTAAGAATCAGTGTTGGGGAGACGGTTCATTGGGCAATGTGTTTGTTGTACAAGTATAACAGCCTGATTTTGTATTCGTAGCATATGCATAAATGCCAGACTGTGTGGTATGCATTACATATCTGTAATCTCAGTGCTAGAGGGAGAGGACATAGGGAGACCCTGGAGCTTGCTCATCAGCCAGTCTAGCAGAAATGGCAAACTCCAGTGGTTTTCACACACATGTACACACACACAAATATACATGCATGAACACACACACAAACATGCACACATACATATATCATTCTTTAAAATGTAATTTCACATATACTTTACATTTACTTTTCATATATTTACTTTCCTTGACAATTATGAAAAACAGGATGCATGGAAGTAAAATTACTATATGGAATAGAATTCAGGTAACTATTATCTTTTATGCTGCATGTATAATTCCAACTACAAAGACACTGTACTTACTGCTGAAGTATTGTTAAGCTGTTTCATTAATTTTTCAGGAATACACTGCCTTAAAAATCCCAAGAAAAATGAAACAAAAATACGGAAACCATATTTGTTGTAGCAACAGATGGAGCATATCACTTTCATGAAATCAGTGTGAATCAGTTGTGGTTGTTTGAAAAAAAAGTGGCCCCCAGAGGGAGTGGCACTGTTAGGAGGTGTGGCCTTGTTGGAATAAGTTTCTTCTTTTTTTTGCCTTATTTATTTATTTAAAGAATTTCCACTTCCTCCCCTCCTCCCAATACCCTCCCGCTCCCCCCATTCCTCTCCTCCTCCCTCCCCATTTCCAAGAGCAGTCAGGGTTTCCTGCCCTGTAGGAAATTCAAGTTCCTTCCCCCTCCCTCCAGGTCCAGGAAGGTGAGCCTCCAAACAGACCAGGATCCCAAAAAGCCAGTCCATGCAGACGAAACAATACCCAGTGCCATTGTCAATGGCTTCTCAGTCAGCCCCCATGTCAGCCACATTCAGAGAATCCGGTTTGATCACATGCTCGTTCAGTCCCAGTCCAGCTGGCCTTGGTGAGCTCTCATTAGATCAGTCCCCTTGTATCGGGGGTGAACGCACCCTTAGCGGTCCTGACTTCCTTTTTCATGTTCTCCCTCCTTCTGCTCTTCATTTGAACCTTGGGAGCTCAGTCCAGTGCTCCAATGTGGAACTCCGTCTCTATCTCCATCCATCGTCAGATGAAGGTTCCCTCTGGTTCTGCTTTCCTTGCTCACGATCTCTCTCCCTCTGCTTCTCATTTGGACCTAGGGAATTAAATCCAGTGTTCCAATATGTGTCTCTGTCTCTTTCTCCATCCATCACCAGAAGAAGGTTCTGTGGTGACAAGCAAAATATTCATCAGTATGATTATGGACCAAGGCCAGTTCAGGCACCCTCTCCTCTACTGCCCAGGAAACAATCTGGGGACCTCTCCTTGGGCCTGGGAGCCCCTCCAGAATCAAATCTCTTGCAAACCCTAAAATGGCTCCCTTACTTGAGATATAAACTTCCCTGCTACCATAACCATCCTTCCTCCCTCCCCCCCATCCCATTTCCCCAAGCCATCCCCAATCCTCCCCCTCTCCCTTCTCCCTAACTATCTCCTGTTACTTCCACCCCCCTACCTGCCGTGCACCCAAGTTTGCCTGGCAATCTTGTCTACTTCTAATATCCAGGAGGATAACTATATGATTTTCTTCAGGTTCACCTTCTTATTTAGCTTCTCTAGGATCACAAATTATAGACTCAAAGACCTTTAACTATGGCTAGAATCCACTTATGAGTGAGTACATACCATAATCCTCCTTTTGGGTCTGGGTTACCTCACTCAGTAAAGCACTTTCTATTTCCATCCATTTGCATGCAAAATTCAAGATGTCATTGTTTTTTACCGCTGAGTAAAAACTCTAATGTGTATATGTTCCACACCTTTTTTAACCATTCTTCTATTGAGGGGCACCTAGGTTGTTTCCATGTTCTGGCTATTACAAATAGTGCAGCTATGAACATAGTTGAACAAATACTTTTGTAGTATGATAGGGCATCTCTTGGGTATATTCCCAAGAGTGGAATTGCTGGGTCCTGAGGGAGGTTGACTCCCAGATTCCTGAGAAACCGCCACAATGATTTCCACAGTAGCTGCACAAGTTTGCATTCCCACCAACAATGGATGAGTGTTCCCCTCACTCCACATCCTCTCCAGCATAGGCTATCATTGGTGTTTTTGAGATTAGCTATTCTGACAGGTGTAAGATGGTATCTCAAAGTGGTTCTGATTTGCATTTCCTTGATCCCTAAGGAGGTTGAGCATGACCTTAAGTGTCTTTTGGTCATTTGAAGTTCATCTGTTGTGAATTCTCTGTTCAGTTCAGTACCCCATTTTTTAATTGGGTTAATTAGAGTTTTAGTGTCTAGTTTCTTGAGTTCTTTGTATATTTTGGAGATCAGACCTTTGTCTGATGAGGGGTTGGTGAAGATCTTCTCCCAGTCCGAAGGTAGCCTTTTTGTCTTACTGACAGTGTCCTTTGCTTTACAGAAGCTTCTCAGTTTCAGTAGATCTCATTTATTCATTGATTCTCTTATTGTCTGTGCTACTGGGGTTCTACTTAGGAAGTGGTCTCCTGTGCCTATATTTTGTAGACTACTTCCCACTTTCTCTTCTATCAGGTTCAAAGTAGACAGATTAATGTTGATGTCTTTAATCCATTTGGACTTAAGTTTTGTGCATGGTGATAGACATGGATCTACTTTCATTCTTCTACAGGTTGTCATCCAGTTATGCCAGCACCATTTGTTAAAGATGCTTTCCTTCTTCCATTGTATACCTTTAGCTCCCTTGTCGAAAATTAGGTGTTCATAGGTCTGTGGGTTAATATCTGGGTCTTCTATTCGATTCCATAGGTCGACTTCTCTGTTCTTATGCCAATACCAAGCTGTTTTCAATACTGTAGCTCTGTAATAGAGTTTGAAGTCAGGGATGGTAATGCCTCCAGAAGTTCCTTTATTGTATAAGATTGTTTTGGCTATCCTGAGTTTTTTGTTTTGCCATATAAACTTCATTATCGTTCTCTCAAGGTCTGTGAAGAATTTTGATGGACTGCATTGAATCTATAGATTGCTTTTGGTAGAATTGCCATTTTTACTATGTTGATTCTCCCAATCCAAGAGCAGGGGAGGTCTTTCCATTTTCTGGTATCCTCCTCAGTTTCTTTCTTCAAAGACTTAAAGTTCTTGTCAAATAGGTCTTTCACTTCTTTGGTTAGAGTAACCCCAAGATATTTTATGCTATTTGTGGCTATCATGAAAGGTGATGTTTCTCTGATTTCCTGCTCTGCTTCTTTATCCTTTGTGTATAGGAGGGCAACCGATTTTTTGGAGTTGATCTTGTATCCTGACACATTACTAAAAGTGTTTATCAGCTGTAGGAGTTCTTTGGTAGAGTTTTTGGGGTCGCTTATGTACACTATCATATCGTCTGCAAATAATGAAAGTTTAACTTCATCCTTTCCAATTCGAATCCCCTTGATCCCCTTATGTTGTCTTATTGCTATTGCTAGAACTTCAAGCACTATATTGTAGAGGTATGGAGAAAGTGGACAGCCTTGTCGTGTTCCTGACTTCAGTGGAAAGGCTTTGAGTTTCTCTCCATTCAATTTGGTGTTAGCTGTCGGCTTGTTATATATTGCTTTTATTATATTTAGGTATGACCCTTGTATCCCCAGTCTCTCCAACAACTTTATCATAAATGGGTGTTGAATTTTGTCAAATGCTTTTTCAGCATCCAATGAAATGATCATATGGTTTTCTCTTTCAGTTTATTTATATGATGGATTACATTGATAGATTTGCGTATGTTGAACTAGCCCTGCATCTCTGGGATGAAACCTACTTGATCATAATGGATTATTTTTCTAATGTGTTCTTGGATTTGGTTTGCCAGGATTTTATTGAGAATTTTCGTGTCGATGTTCATGAGTGAGATTGGCCTGTAATTCTCTTCCTTGGTTGTGTCTTTGTGTGGTTTTGGTATCAGAGTAACTGTAGCTTCATAAAAGGAGTTTGGCAATGACTCTTTTGTTTCTATATTGTGGAATACATTAAGGAGTATAGGTATTAGCTCTTCCCAGAAGTTCTGATAAAATTCTGCATTGAAACCATCTGGTCCTGGGCTTTTTTTGGTAGGGAGATTTTTGATAACAGCTTCTAATTCTTCGCGACTAACAGGTCTATTTAGATTGTTCACCTGTTCTTGGTTCAACTTTGGTATATGATACTTATCTAAAAAAATGTCCATTTCTTTTCCATTTTCAAACTTTGTTGCATATAAACTTTTGTAGTAAGATCTAATGATTCTCTGAATTTCCTCTGTGTCTGTGGTTATGTCCCCCTTTTCATTTCTGATCTTATTAATTTGCATGTTCTCTCTCTGCCGTTTGATTAGTTTGGATAGGGGTTTGTCAATCTTGTTGATTTTCTCCAAGAACCAGCTTTTTGTTTCATTGATTCTTTGGATTGTTTTCTGTGTTTCTGTTTTGTTGATTTCAGCCCTCAGTTTGATTATTTCCAGTCTTCTACTCCTCTTGGGTGAATCAGCTTCTTTTTTTTCTAGAGATTTCAAGTGTGCTGTTAAGTCTCCAATGTGTGCTTTCTCTATTTCCTTTATGTGGGCACTTAGTGCTATGAACTTTCCTCTTAGCACTGCTTTAATAGTGTCCCATAGGTTTGAGTATGATGTGTCTTTATTTTCATTAAATTCAAGGAAGACTTTAATTTCTTTCTTTATTTCTTCCTTGACCCAGGGGTGATTTAGTAGTTGACTGTTCAACTACCATGAGTTTGTTGGCTTCCTGGGGGTAGCATTGTTGTTGAATTCTAACTTTAATCCATTGTGATCTGACAAGACACAGGTAGTTACTAATATTTTTTTGTATTTGTGGAAGTTTGCTTTGTTACCGAGTAGGTGGTCAATTTTCGAGAAGGTTCCATGAGCTGTAGAGAAGAAGAGGATTTTATGCCCTGAAAAAGGGAGAGAGGAAGGGAAGGGGTTCCTGGCTGAAAGTGGAATAAGTTGCTTCTTGTTAGTGAAAGTGTATCACGATGGAGGCAGGCTTTGAGGTCTCATATATGCTCAAGAGCTCAAGATACTGCCTGTTTTCTCAGATCACTTTCTGTTTCCTGCAAGATAAGATGTAGGACACTTGGCTACTTTTCCAGTCTGTCAGCATGCCACCATGTCGCACAATGATGATAATGGACTAAATCTCAGAAAACATAAGCCACCACAACTAAAAGGTTTTCTTTTGTAAGAGTTGCCATGATCATGGTCTCTCCCCGGCCACAGAAACTCTAAGACAAGTGTTAAGAAAATGAGCTCTAGAAGTCCACTGCACCTCAGCACTTCACCTGAAAATGAGTTTCCAATTTACTAGTTAGTTGGAAGAACTAAATGCTCTCATCTGCATAAAAAGCTTAGAACAATGCATACCACACAATAAATGCTTGCTTAGTACTTGCTACTTATTTCCCTGCTCTTTCTCTCCCTTACACACTGACTTCACCTTTCTGTGTAGCAAGGCCGGCTATGTAACATTGTTGGCATCAGCTTCCTGAACATCTTCCATTTCACAGAGTGCTCCAATGTTTTATTTGTAGCTCTGACTTTGTTTATTGCGCTTTTTGCTTCCTGCAAAAATGCAATGACTTACTACTGCAGTATTTAGAATTGTAGATTTCAAAATCTATAAATAAAAAGTTAAAATAAATTATTTTATAGGAAGTCAGTCCTGATTATAAATGCAGACTAATGACTTTTTCCTTTACACAAAGAAAGACATGATTTGAAATAGTCCAAAATCTTTTCCTTACAAATAATACTATACAGTATCACAGTTCTTAATTGGTTTAAAATAAAGTATTATGAATTATTAAGAAAGACCAGAATAACTTAGTATATATAGATCTTGGGATATAATATAAAGATCTTATAAAAATCTATCAATTTGGTTAATCATGTTTTAATATTTAAATATTTTTATTCAATTTTTCCATTACCTAAATTAATCACACTTTCTATGCTGGGGTTTGTGGGGGTGACTGATTTCATGGATTTGTACATACTACATAAGTGATCTACCACTGAACTCTACCTTCAGGATCACACAATACTATTTCAGTGTCATTTTGCCATTTACCCAGAAGTCAGTAACCTCAAGGTGACCACTGTATCCTAGAAATGGGTCTCTGAGATGGAAAAGGTCTTTGCAGAAGAAATCCACAAAAGTGATTGTGTTCACTCTTTGGCTTATCAAATCATAGTCTTATTATGGTTCAAGTTCATCCTGATCACATGTTCTGTTCAGAAAGTCTGGTGCTTTTCTATAAACCTACTGTTTTTCCTTTATAAACTGTGAGCACCTTGGGAATATAATTATGGAATAAGCAAATATTATGTTTCTACTTAAGCCTCCCCCCCAACTTTCTTCAAAATCAACTGAATAATTGTACCTGAAATAATACAACTGTGGCATTTGCCTTATGGTGCTTTTATTTCTTGATTTACTTTACAATGAACAATTATAATTGAGAAAAATATTGTTTTAAAACTGTATAAAATAGCAAGGGCCAAGAAAATTCTTAAAACTGTAAGTGTGTCATCTTTGGCTATAATGACTTAGCTTCCTGAATCACAAGTCTAGCAGTTCCTTTTTGAAGAACCTACAAGTCATTAATGACATCTGTCAGCAGCTGTAGTGTTTCATTTTATGAGTAATATATCATGATGCATATTTAAGGTTTTCCAAATTAAAAGTCTTGAGCAATAGTAGCTAGTACCACAGCTACTATTAACAGTTAAGTTGAAGTGGTTATTTTCTGACATTTGTATATCAAGTTTTTAAGTGACTAATTGGTATGTGTATATTTTTTAAAATAAAACTTTATTATATAACATTGCTTAGTATGTGCTTTAACACACTGCTGTATATTGGTGGAATGCACTGTAGAATGGAAAGAAGAAAATGATATTCAAAGGTAGCTTTCTGTTTAAGAAAGAAAATCACAGTGAACAGCTCCCTAATTTCTCAGATCCCAATGACCGGAGACTAATTCTAACCAGCAGGGGGAGATAGGAAGGAGAGTAGTAAGACAAAGAACAGACTACAGGCAAGAAAAGCAGTTATAATTATAGCTGGAAACACAGAATTTGCTAAAGGAAGTCTACTGTATAATTATATTCGAAAATTTAGCAAGATGCCCAGAGGCTGAATTGCAGCTGTCAGGGACTGGTAACTTTACTTCTGTTCATGCAACTACCACTTTAGCAAGTAAATCTAGTATCTAGATGTGTTACTAGAACTGACACTTAGAGTAAAGGGTAGATCTTCTAAAAGATCTTATTTTCTGAAATAGGATAGAAGCATCTATTTCAACAAACTTTCTCACTTGAGCTGTCTTTTTAGGTTTCCCTCCTTCAAAACCTAAATATTATGACAGCAAAACTATTATCTATCGGCAGATCTCTCCCCTAAATTCTGAGATTTGAATACAGTTCCAAATTCAGCATGCTTATAACAAATTTCACTTATCGTCACTAGTTCCAAATTTGCTTTCCGCAATCCTACTCTACTCTTATCCAGCTAATGGGACCACCATAATCTGTTAAGTCTAAAGCTCAAGACTTACCTTTCCTCATTCCCTGCCTTCCTGAAGTCCTAGTTGTTACTGATGGAAGCCACTAGATCTTATTACCGTTGTATTAAATGCTGCCATTCATCAATGGAGGACATGCCAAAAAACTAACCCCATTTCGCTGAGTGTTCTGATTTAGAAACCAGTTGCACAGCAGTCTGCAAGTGAAAATGAGGACATTAGGGTGGGTCCTAGTCCTTGAGTGATGCCTTATAAAAGGAAGAAGTGTAGACTCAGACACCAAGGAAAATTGTAGGCAGAGAAACAAAAAAGATGGCCATACAATGTAATGTATCATCCACAAATCAAGAGTATCAAGAATTACCTACAAACAAGAAAAGCTAGAAAAGGGCAAGCAAAGATTCTGCCACAAATCAGCATTCAGCTAGTATTTTGAACTTGCAGTATTTAAATCGGAGTTCATGTCCTCATCACCCACATAAAAGGTCTACAGTTCAGCGCTGGGGAGAAAGAAGCAGAAGAATCTCAGGGCCTTTCTGGCCAGTGAGTTAAGACAATTGATGAGCTCCAGGTTTAGTGAGAGATTAAACCTGTCTCCAAAAGTAAGGTACAGAGCAATGAGGAAGATGCCTGAGATCAGCTTCTGGTCTCTTCATGTGTATGTGTACAAACACACTGAGCATCAGTCTGGGTCCTCACGATAATGTTTAGTTTTTTTCAAAATTACTAACATAAACAAATTGATGTCTAGCACTGTACACTAATTTGTTCCTTGTCTATAAAAATTCCAAACTTTCTTCCATTCCTGTAATGACCATTAGGTACAAGAGCCTAAGCATGGGAAACCAAGAATGGAAACTCTGACCAACACCAAAGAGGTCATGGACCCTGAGACTAAGTGAAAGTCTCCAAAGAAAATAAATCAAGGAAAGTTACCAGATCTTTGAAAACTTCTCATCACTTGAGGAAAGAGGGATTTCCTAGATCCATAGGGTTCACAAAAGTGTCTTTTAGAAATAACTTGAGCAAGAACAAAGATGTGATTTTATTTGGTTTTTGCTTTTTTTTCTAAGACAGGATTTCTATGCAACCACTCTGGCTGTCCTTGAACTCACTCTGTAGACCAGACTGGACTCAAACTCACAGAGATTCCCCTACCTCTGCCTCTAAGTGCTGGGATTAAAGGCATGAAGCACTACACCCAACAAATGTGATTTTAAACCAATAAAGAACTACTCTTTGGTCAAATCATATTCAAGGCATACAAGCAAATTTTCTAGTCTCTCAAAATTAAGGAATTCTATTTTTAAAACACCTTTTTTAAAATCTGTCTTATTCTTACACAAAGGACTTCCTATTCTCATTTGTCATCTTATTACATATTTATAGAAAATTTTTTCTTTCTCTATCAGAGGGAAAATTATAAAGTATTCTTTAGAATCATAATGATTTTATGAGTTTCAAAACTTTTGTCAAGAATCTCAAGTACGTAATCAACAAAAACTTCCAAATATGCAAAGTTTTCTTTGATTTCTCTTCAGAATTTATTAAAAATATTTTCTTAAAACTAGTCAAGTTGTTGTATTCATAAAATTAAGAACAAATTAGTACACATCAAGTAATAAGACAGACACACACACACACACACACAAACACACACAACCTCACAACAAATTGGTTGTCTGTAGTACTCTATCCTGTTATAATTCTAACTGAAAAAAAAAATGGGAATAGTCTTTCAATAATCAAGGCCAGAAAAAATAAAGAGGTTAATCAAAATAACAAATATTTCAAGATTTAAAACATATGGTGATTTAAAGATTTTAAATATGGTGACATTTAAAATATAGAAGGGATATTTTTACCCTGATTTTTGTGGTACTCTAATTACCCTTTAAGAAAATTAGCCTTTTTTATTCAAATAAAAGCCCAAGAATTAGAGTACCCCAACAAAAATATTTGTTAAAATTATCACACACAAGTGTCTTAAGTAGGGTTTCTATTGTGGAAAAAACACCATTGACTAAAAGCAGCTTGTGTTTACTCCAGCTTACACTTCCAGTTAAAAATCCACTGTAGAGGAAAGTAAGAGCAGAGACCCCCACTGCAGGAACCTGGGGGCAGAAACTGAAGCAGAGGCCAAAGAAGACGGTTGCTTACTAGGTTACTCTTCACAACTGACTTCGCCTGTGCTCTTATACAAACCAGGATGGCAAACTCAAGGATAGCAATAATGCAGTGAGCTGGGCTCTCCCATATCAAGATTTGCCCACAGACAAATCTAGTGAACGTTTATTTTCTCAAATGAGGTTTCCTTTTCAAAAGTTTCCTTGACTCTAGCTTATGTCAAATTGACCTAAAACTAGTCGTCAGCACAGTCATTTACTGTGCAATTACACTTACTTGAAATATTCAGAGTATGTAAATGTATATATGTAGAACACAGATCAGGGGAAGGCTATCAAGTAACTAATGGTACAGGTCTTCTTTGGGGGTAATCAAAATGTGTTGGAACTAAACAAATCTGATAAGTGCACAATACTACAAATACCACTGAACTCCTAAGTTTATCTTATGTGCATATTACCTGGATGAACAACAATTAGTAAATGAATACAAAGTTATTTTCAGTTATAAGCATTATGAATCTGTGGACAGAAGCTCTGTGCACACAAAGATCAACTCCGTGGTTTCTCTAATTTATCTAACTTCAATCTGATCATGAAAAAAATGAGACAACCCAAACTAAAATATATTTGCAAAATAACCAAATAATATTGTTCAAAAGATTCTAGAGCCCTCCACTGGCTCTTAAAAGAGACAACAGAACTACCAGAAGACCCTCGTGAAGCAGAAGTGATATCTATAATTTAAAACAATTATAGTATATTGATCTCTTAGCCATATAAAGCTATATTAAACTCAGAGGAAACAGAATAAAAGGGATTATTTCAGCAACTCTGAAGTTGTTAAAAAATAACAGGGATAAAGTAAAGGAGATATGAACAAGAAATAAATAATGCCTAGAACCCGATTTTTGCTACTTTCCTAAACACACATTAGGAAAATACTGAAACAAAATTAAGAGAAGGCTATTCTAACGGCAATAATTAATTCACAAAGTTTCATATTACTTAATAACATGCATTCATTTGTAAACTACATGGGTAGTTTCCTTGGTTAGGTATGGATAATTGATTTATTCAGGCTGAGTAAAAATTAAACTCATATGGACACTTTCAACAAAACTTCTCAATTTAAAATAACCACGTCAAAGAAAAAGTTAAAAGGAAATGCTGGTAACAATTCCTATAGGTAGCTTGAACAATTTAGCTTTAATATTGAAATGGGGAAAGCAAGCTTAACAGAACAATCATAGGAGAGAATTAAAAGTACAGCAAAAACAAAAATGAAAGTATTTGCCCGTCAAGTAATAGAGAAATATTCCCAGTCAAGAAATAAGGCAGCTCTTCAAAACTATTAAATCACAGAGGAAAAGTTGAGTCCCTGTGGTAGGATTTCTGAGAAGTCAGAAGCTCATTCACGCAGAGAAATCTTTCTGCAAGAACTCTACCTGAGAACTCCAGCTGAACTGTTTTAGCAATCAACTTCTGCTAGCTGTTGTAAAGTGCCTGATTTGAAGATGCTTTGCTGCCATTTGTTCTTTTGCTTAGAAGCCTCTCTCAGGGCATGTTTGTGCTGCCTGGGACTACCAACTGGGAACTCAGGCTGGCTGCCTCCATGGGGCTTCTCCAGTTGTTTCTGCTCAATGTTGTAAGTCATCAATTTGATATTTTTGCTATCTACTACTTGTAATTTGTTCTTTTACTCTTGCTTGATATATTCTTAATAAACTTACTCATTCAAAAAAGAAAGCACAGTTACTGAATATCATTCTCTGGGCAAAACTATCACCTGTTTCAACACCCATTCTTCCATCCCTCAGAAACTGAACCCCTCCAAACAACCCAGGCTCCAGGACTGGCTCTGAGCCATTACAAGCTGAAATATTATCATTCCTGCCAGTAACAGGGTCATAAACTTAGATTTAACTAATGACTGTCAAATGATTATCATCCGCAGTGAAAGAAGAATTTATATTTCTCTGTTGGAACTAAAAATGTTTGTTTCTGAAGCTGCTGATGTAACCATACTATAAATAAGAAAAAAAAAACTACCCTAAAAACAGAAAGAGAGAGGAGTCAAGCCAGCACCTTACTGTATCTGTTCTGGAAATAAATGTGACACTACTTCTAATTTGTACAGATTAGCCTACAAAGTGTTTAAAGGCCAAGTCCTAAAAGCTCCCCTACAGGGGAAATTTACAGTAGGAGAGAAATAAGCTTAATTCTGAAATAAGTCAGATTATCCAAAGAGTTACTTTACATAAATATGAAACCATAATTTAAGTTAATTTAGAATAATCCAAAAGTAAACACTGTATAAATTTATTACAATTATTTATTACGTGGATTTGTGGTCATGCAAATGTGGTGATCAAAAGACAACTTAGATAGCCTGAGTTGGATCTCCAGAACGCATTTGGCAGAGAGAGAACTGATTTATCTAAGTGCATTTATTCCTGAGCTCTCTTGACAGTCTAGGAAGTACTTCTCAAAAAGCTATTTGAAAGCAGGAAATGATTCTTTATATTTTATAAACATATTATAACCTCTGGAAGTCTAATGTTAGGTTTCTTAAATCTACTATGAGTCAAACCACAAAAATATAAGTAGTCATTTAATAGATAAATAATGAATTTGGGCTAGTTTTACTTGATTACATAAAACTACTTACAATTCTAAATAAACAGAAATTGAACTGTAACCCAAGGGTAAGTTAATTTGTACAAATCTTGAATAATGTCAGATATGTTTCCAAAACAGATGCTTAGAGACTCTGCAAAGACATCCGTTCAATCAGAAGTCAGATTAAACTTTCATCTGGAACCAATGGTTCTGTGGTTCTATTAACAGTAACCCCAAGTCACCAAGGTGAGCCTACATTACAAAGTCTCTGGAGAGTCCTAGCTCTAAAACAAGAAATTAAGATCATAAAAATGATTCATGTATACATACCAAGATGCAAAGTATTCGGTGGGTATTCAAGTGTTACTGTACTTTTTCATTGGAATAAAAATAAAACCATACGTAATTTCACCAGGTGATTTTTCAGCAGCACACTCTCTTAAAAAACAGTTGCTGGACTTTGCACAGTCATCTCAGTCTGGCATGGAGAACCAAGCTCATTTGTAGTCTTTGTCAAAAATATCTCACCTGTATACAATTATCGTACTTTTTTTTAAAATCACAAGAATCATTACTTAAACTTGAAAAACTTAGGAAGGTATGTTAATTACTGGAAATTATGACAGCAAAGTAAAAGACTTTTAGAAAAGAAAGTCTCCTGGAAACTTCTCAAGACCAACATCTAGGGCAATACTTATCTTTAAAGTTCAATTACCTGAAGTGAACATGAATTGCTCATTTAAAACATGTTATAGTAACCCACAAAAGTAATGAGCTTCTGTCTCCATTAGTGTTGTTTGTTTTGTGAGGGTTTCCTTCCAGAGCACAATAGGACCAATGTGAAAAGCTGAATTTCGCTTGTATACAAGCCTAACAAGTTATTTCAGGTTCACTTTAGTTTGAATGCCTTTAGACTATGTAAACTGGAAAAATATTTGCATGAGTTATCTGGCCAGCCTCAGAAGGCACTTGATGTTCAATTAAAGATCAGTAGGCTAATGTTTCTTAAACTGTAACAACCCCTTGGTACGGAATAAAGACAATTCAATGAACTTCTTGGGGCATTTCTTTTAATATCTATGATTTAAATAATTTTAAATATTCCATAAGAAGTAAGGCATGTCACACAGAAAGTAGGATATGTGTAGTGTGTGTTTATTCATACATGTATTATGTGTAGATAGACAGGTAGACAGACAGATAGATTGCTTATATATAACCCCAGAATTTTAAATCCAAAATGCTCCAAAAAAAACTAAACATTTTGAGGCCTGATATTTCCATCGAGAAAAAAATTCCATATCTATCATGTGAGAGGTTACAATTAAAATGTAGGTGACTAAAACAGCTGAACAAAATTACTTTCATATTACATGCATTACGTCTATTGATGTGAGATTCCCCTCTGTATGCTGTGATTACTATTAATGAATAAAGAAACTGCTTTGGAACTACAGCAGGGTAGAGTTTAGCTTGGCGGTGAATACTAAACTGAATGCTGGGAGATGTAAGAGGAAGAGGCTACCTGCTCTTCCCAACCACTCAGCTAGCTTACACCCAAAATAACCACACAGAAACTGTATTAATTAAATCACTGCTTAGTCCATTAGCTCTACCTTCTTACTGGCTAACTATTACATCTTAAGTTAACCCATTTCTAGTAATCTGTATATCGCCACATGGTTGTGGCTTATGGGCAAGGTTCTGCATCTGACTCTGGTGGTGGATCCATGGCATCTCTCTCTGACTCTGTCCTTCTTCCTCCTAGCATTCAGTTCCATCTTTCCCACCTACCTAAGTTCTGCCCCATCAACAGATCAAGGCACTGTCTTTATTCATTAACCAAGAAAAGTAACACACAGACAGTAGGACCTCCCACATCAGGGAAAAAGAAGGGTAGAGTAAGAGAGAGGCCATGTAGCCCCACCTGAGACAGACACCGGAACTTTATCTGGTAAGCCAAAGCCTCATGCCAAAACACAGAGTAATGGAGATGGGTTAAATAAATATGTAAACGCTAGTCAATAAGAAGTTAGAGCTCATGGGCCAAGCAGTTGTTTAAATAATATAGTATCTGTGTGATTATTTCCGGGCTGAACAGCTAGGAACCAACAAGCGGCCTCCTTCAACAGCGTATATGGAACATGAATAAATTTCATGTTTAAACTTGATTCCCACCAATAAAATATACTGTACGTATTAATTATTCCAGGGACCACAAAATCTGAAATATAAACATACTTCTGGTCCCAAGAAAAATATACTTTACATCTTTATATGGCATAGTAGTTCGAATATATCTGGCCCCAACAAGCTCACAGGAAGTGGCACACTATTAGAAGTATAGCCTTGTTGGAAGAAGTGTGCTCTCCTTGGAGGAAGCTGGATGGCAGACCTTTGAATCTGGGTCACATTTTCTGTTGGAAGTGTGTCACTCTGGGGGTGGGCTTTGGAGGTCTTTTATTCAAGCTTTACTTTGTATGACTTCCTATTGCCTGTAAGATGTAGGCAACAAGCACCATGTACCTGCATGCTACCATGTTCACTGCCATGATGGACTGAACCTCTAAAACTGTAAGCAAGCAACTACAATTAAATGTCTTCTTCGTAAGAGCTGTTGTAGTCATGGTGTCTCCTCACAGCAATAGTAAACCCTAACTAAGACATATGGATATGAGATTTAAATTTTCTTTCTCTAAAAGAATATTTTTATTATATGGTTTTGTATGCACATGACCAAAGATCAGAAGACAACTTACAAGAATCAGTTCTTCTCTTCTACTGTGGGTCAGAGGGAGTGACCTCAGCTAAAGAAGTATGGTGTCAGACAATTTCACCAACTGACCGTCTCACAGGCCCCGACATCTTATTTCTGGCTAGGGATCATGAATGTTATGACTGAAAAGATTCATATTAGGCCATTTTACAACCAGAGAGCCTAATACTAAAAGTCACAGTACATTAAAAACAGTTTTCAAGTTCCTCCTTATGTACCTGGGATTGCTGATTTGGTGCACATTAAACTCTAAAAATGAAATACACAGAAAAAATTGATTATGTCCTCAATTATTTTATTTTCAATGTGTTTTTTAGATACTCAAACACCAAAGTCATAAATTTTACATAGAATAGATATTTGAGTAAATAATTAAAAGTGGCAATAACTCCCAAAAAATACTAAAAGACAAAACAATATCCCTCAATTCATTAATAAAAAAAAAGTCAACATAAAAATAAAGAAAAAAGAGCCGGGCGGTGGTGGCGCACGCCTTTAATCCCAGCACTTGGGAGGCAGAGGCAGGCGAATCCCTGTGAGTTCGAGGCCAGCCTGGTCTACAAGAGCTAGTTCCAGGACAGGCACCAAAACCTACAGTGAAACCCTGTCTAGAAAAATCAAAAAAAAAAAAAAGAAAAAATACTCATAGCATGTCAAGAGACAAAAAGTTGATTTTCTTAATATATGTTAGTGTTCGAATAAACATAAAAAAAATACCTGAGGCAGATATTAAGAGATAAATGATAAAATACACAGAGATAACAGCATTACAAAACAAACCTTAAACAGCTATCTTGTAATTGGAGACTGGAAATGCAACCTCTAAACTTTGGCAGAAATTTTCATAAGACTTATAATTGCCCTTTCATACAGTAATTATATTTCGAAAACGTACCCATGAAAATAAGGAACACACACACACACACATTCACATATAAATATATATATATATGAATTATTAAAAGTATTTTAAACTGGTATTGCTAGTACATACCTTTAATCCCAACACTCAGAAGGTAGAGGCAAACAGATCTCAATGAGTTTGAGGTCAAACTGGTATACATAATAAGTTCAAGCCAGCTAGGGTTATAGAGTGAGACCCTGCCTCAAACAAATAAAAAACAAAACAAAAAATTTAAGAGTGTATATATACATTTTATATAAATTTAGATTATATATATGTTATATATATATTATACACACACAAAGGGAGAGACAGAGAGAGAGAGAGAGAGAGAGATTGGTTTTTTGAGACACAGTTTCTCTGTGTAACCTGCTGTTCTAGAACTCGCTCTGTAGACCAAACTACCCTCAAACTCAAGAGAACCTCCTGCCTCTGACTCCTGAGTGCTAGGATTAAAGGTGAGTGGCACTACTTCTTGGCTAGTGAAAAATTCTAGTAACTAAAATAGTAACCAACAAGAACTGTCCACACAAATCTCTATTTATAACAACAAAATCATTAAAAGTATTGATTTTCATTTCCTGCCCATAACATGATCTGAAATGAACAACATAAATATGTTAATGTTCCATTTTTATATGGATTAATGTTTTATGAGAGTTAATCCCTCTTTACTGGTAAACAGTGTAATGTTTTTAGAATAAACTCACAAACCCACTGTTTTCAAAAAACATTTTATCACTTTTAAACAAGAAATAAAATAAAAAGAAGAATCAAAGAAGGACATGAAAGAAATAGGCAGAAACAGGTATAGGATACTCTCACTATCAAAGTAAGCCATCTCCAGCCTCTAAACTGCAGAAATGATTCAAAAAGAATTTTTGAAAAGGAAAATGAAACGAGCTCCTGAATCTACTAGTGGTTTTCAGAGTAGGCAGCAGTCACAGACCTCATTTCTATCTTCTATGCACATTACAAAACAGTCAGGAAAAGCAGGGCCCCCTCAAGAGGTAGTGAAGGCATTTCCAACATCCATGCAGTTCCACTGCAATTGTCAACAAAAGCGGCTACATGAGGTTCCCATAGTTGCAAAGGAACCAACAGACAGACAGTCAAGAAAAGAATAAACTCCTCTAAGGAAGGCAATGGAGGAAGATCTCTAGATTTAATTCCGCTACTAATTGGTCCATCATGTTAACTTATAGATGTGCACGTAATCTGGCATATCAATTTCAGTACTTAATTATCTATTCAGTATCTCAGCTCTATGTTCAATATTCATATATTTCTCTCTCTCCTACACTGTATGTGTGAGTGTGTTTGTGTGTAGTGCAGAAAAAATTAATTAAAACATTATTTACTTTTATAAAGTAGTCAAGCAATTTAAAAAGTAGAAAGCAAACTTTAACAATCCTTATGACTACATACTTATAATAGTTAAATTACCTAAATATACTTATTTTCTTTATTAAAAGGTCATATGAAACAGGCAACCAACTACACAATAGAACTAAAGACATTCCCTTGAAGTTATGTGAAATTTTTACCACATAACAGATTGAGACAGACCAATCAAAATTTCAAAGAACTATTCAATGTCTCCAATATCCTCTTCATCAAATAATTCCTATATTCCAACAGATGTTACAAACACTTCAGTCACATAACTTTGCAGATGCTGCCCATCATTTACACTATAGAGCAAATACTAAATATGTTACATTTTAATTTTGGAACAACAGCTTTGAAAGGTAAGGCATGAGGCATTCTACGGGTGGCATAATACATGAAGTCTCAGGTCAAAGTAAAAGTAGAAGATTGAAGGACATTAGTCTGATGAAAGAATTGCAATTCACTTTTAAGAATGATAAAGATTCAAAGTCAAATTATTTCAATTTCTTCCCAAGGAATCCATGGTGACTTTATTTTGTAATGACTGTCCTAAATATGTACACCAAAACTTCTCGGCATACTCTGCACACGTCATTTCATTTGTTCATAAACATACTGTATCAGTTATTGGTATACAGTTATTAGTATTCAGTGAACTATGGCCTTCTAGATCCTTACTGACAGGAATTCTACTATGATCATTCTAAACCAACTTCTAACAACACACTTAGTACCACCACTTCTTTCTCATTTTACTCTGCATGTGATTGTACTTCAAGCAGCTGCAAAAGGAACTAGGAAGACTTAAAATGAATCAATATGACATGATACATGAAACAAACTAAAGTCCTGTTTAGGTGACAAATTTCTACATATTAATCACCTCATCAAATTTCAGTTGTAAGCAACAACTGCTAATTCAGAAATGTTTTTGAAAATTCTATTTTTTTAATTTAGACAGATATCCATCAACAGATCAACAGTAATGGAGGCTGAGGTGAGATTTTTCACATGTTTAAAGCTTGCCTGTACTAACAAAGCAAGACTCTATCTCAAAACAATGTGAAAAACAAGTAAGTACAAATGTATAAAGAAACACAGATATTTTTCTAACAGATAAGCTGGGTTTTAATAGCAAATTTTAACAGGGACACTACTCAGCTACATGAATGAAGTTACAGTTTACAATTCTTTTCATGGAGGGAGGATTATTTCAGTTTTCTTCTTATCCAAAACATTACTTACAGTTTTAAAAACATTTTTTTAAAGAAAATGTAATAACCAAGGCTAAAATATCAGAATTCTACCACTAAACCAGCTAAGTTCTTAATTGTAATAACAGATAGGTATTCTGGTTAACCTAAATCAAAAGACAACATATTAACAAATAGCTAGACACAAGATAGCTCAAAACAACCAAGTCAAGGATGGAGAAGCACATCTATATAGTAACCAGGGATGGTACCTTAGAGAGAAATCTGCATCAAGAGCTACCAGCCAGAAAATAGTAACTCATTAACAGCAACCAAGTCTCATGTCCAGGCTCTTATTCACTCACTAAGAGGGTTGGTAAAGCCCTAGGAAGTGGAAATCATATCAAAACCTACTTTGGGTAGTAGATAAACCTGCTGCAATGTCTTATCCCTATCTATGAAAGTTTCTGAATTCCTAATGCACTTCTCTAACCTTATTATCAGATTTGGTTAGGTATACGTGTAGGTAAATTTTTAGTTTTTCTATACTAGTTCTATCAAACAATACTAGACTGAGTTAATTTGGATGGGGTCTAGCAAGTTTCTTAATACACTGCAAGTATTGCCTCTTGCTTTATATTCTATCCATCTGCTAATTTGGTTTCTTGCTTGCCTTTTTTTTGCTGCAGCTGTGCACCGGGTTAACTGTTTCAATGGTTTTCCTACAATAACTCACAAATTTTTTCCTGATCAGTGTGCTGTATGATTGGTTCTTTGTTCCTAAGATAATTATTTTACATTTGTCTACACTGAACTGCATTTGCCATCTGCTGGCCCAATCACCTAAACAATCCAAATCTTTTTGAATCTGATTGCATTGTTCCTCATTATTTCCCTTAGCTCCAATTTTAGGATCATCTGCAAACTCCAAGATCTTTTCTTTAAAGCTTGGACACATTTTATTTTAATGGAGAAGGGTTTTTTTAAATGACCCTTTAGACACTCCAGCTGAAATCTTCTTCCAACTTGGTAAGTTTTCCATAAAGCTTATCCCAAGATACCATCCAATTATAGAGTCAAAATGTTTCCAGAAACAAAACAAAGTATGACCTGTTTCATCTTTCTCTGTATCACCATGCTATTAAAGCATTTATGCCTAAATCCTCTTCAAAGTATAAATTATTTAAGGAATGTAAAAGCTCTGTTCTCTACTATGAATGCTTACAATACTTTATTTTGTAATGCCTATCCTAAGCATGAATGCCAAAACTTCTCGCCCTGCCCTGTGTATGTCATTTCACTTGTTCACAAACATACTTAATCCAGCACAGCAACTACTGGCATTTGTTGCATTGCTGCCTTCTCACCTTGGTCCAAGTACTTATCCTTGTTTCTTACTAAAAAAAAAAAAAATTAAGATAACAATTTCTGGGAATACATATATTCTAGTATCCAAACTACCTTTTATCTGCTATTGACAACATACTGATTCTAACATTTCTATACATCAGACTACCCAGTACCCAGGGTCTAGCTGATTATAAAACATCTTTCAATACAGTGCTTTAAAATTGAAATATTGTATATAGACACTTATTCAACAGATTTCTTGAAACATTTGAACAAAGTGAATCTTTTTTACTTAGGATGTAGAAGACTACATCATTTTTTAGGACTCAGAAGAATTACAGATAGATAAACTGCACTGATTTCTTAGTATAATCACATCACTACTAAAGCCCTGCATAGCTAGACCATTAAATCAAAGGGGGAGACGTTAATGTATGTGCTCTCATGTAGTGATCTCAAGTGGTAGATGGAGAAGCTACTGGATTCAAGAGCTGCTTTCATTTATTCACATGACACGAAACAGAAGTCACGGAAACAGGTGTGAGCACAGATAGCGCCCGCACAGACAAGTGGGAGAGGAGACTCTCAGGTCCTAGATGAGAAGCTCAATGAAGGGTGCACCTAACAAACAGTATCTCCTAAAAGCAAACCCACTAAATTATGATTAGTAATACAGGAGTATAAAATTCAACAAAGTGAAAAAGAAAAGAATCCTAAGAAAATGGGGATTTTCTGGTTGTTTCGGGTAATAAGATGGTTTTCACTTTTCAATGTTTCATAATCAGCACACAATATTGCTTTAGTGCTTTTCTTTTTGTTGTGCTAAAGACCAACCTAGGGCCTCTTACATGTGCTCCACCTCCTCAACTATAATCCTAGTGCCCTACACTGTTCTTCAGATAAGATTTTTCCCCTCTAAAAGACAAACTTTAACCAAGTAAATACTGTTAGACACCACTAACTTAAAACAAAAAAAAATCAGTAATTTTAATTTATTTTTATATTAAACAATATGTAAAGAATCAAAAGGACAAAAGAATTCGTAATATATTAAGCATTTTTTAAAAAGACTCTAGATTTGAGGAAAATTATTTTATTGTAAGAATTTTAAAACACATTAAGAAAATTTATTATAAAAACTAATAAAAGAGCAAGATTATCAGATCATATCTTTTATCCAGATTTGGGAAAGAACTCACTAACAACTGATTAGTCTTCCCCTTTCCCAGTCAAACATTGAAACAGTCCTAAAATTCTCTCCAGAACCATATAAATTTTAAATAACAAAAAAATTACTAAAGCCAAAACCAACCACTGACTTTTTTTCAATCAGTTCCCATTTCACTAAAACTTTGATCTTTATGCTAAATTCTACTAATGTTACATTTGACATACTATAACTTGACAGACATTTCAATTTAAAAATTACACTTTTCTTAATCTCACTCATGATGATCCATGCTATAGACTACACTTTAATTAGCAGTATCCTGAAATCCAAATTCAATTAAATAATTTCTAAGGTATACAATGAACTACAGGATTATGAAAATAATAAATCTTTTTCAATTAGTCTGAAAATAAGAGCAGAAATATGCAGTCAAATCAGCACCTGCAGGCTACCGCAGTGGGTAAACAATACACCTTCGGTAAACTGTAATATTTAAAAAAACGAGTATGTCACACAAAATCACCTATTTTTTTAAATCCTTCATCTTACAGCAGTTATAAATACACTTCCCACAGGCTTCCCCATCACCCACTTTCTCAAAGACATCTCCTGTTGCATACCAAATTCTACTAGGACTAGGCTTATAACCCTAAAATGGGCATGGACAGTCAGATAGCAATTCAAATCTCAGCTTCCCATTATCAAGCTGCATAATCCTAGGAAACTCATTTGGCCTCTTTAAGCTTCATTTCTTCAACATGACAAAATAAGAAAATGATCATTATTATTCAGGTTTTCAAAGTACAACAACACAGAAAGACATGTTGGTGTATGCCTATAATCTCTGTACTCCTGTGGCAGAGGCTAGCAGATCTCTGTGAGTTTAAGATTAGATCGGTCTACAAAGTGAGTTCCTGATGCCAGCCAGCCAGGACCACACAGTAAGGTACTGTTTCATTTTTGTTGTTTTATATTAAATAAATAAATAAATAAGTAGATAGATAGATAAATAAATAAATAAATGTGATATCACTCCCAAATTTAAATGGTCCATAAATGATAGTGATTATTAAGCAACCTAGACTGCAATTCATAAACATTTTAAAATAAGATTTAACATATTCCCTTTTTTCTGCAGATACAGGACAGAAAAACCACAATAAAACCAAAAACTAAATGCCATCATTTAGTAAGGCTACTTTGTAAAACAGAGGAGTAACAACAGAGACAGCAATCCTGAGTTGCTATACACACGAAAGAGCCCTTGCAAATGTCCTCACCAGCACAAGTCCCACTGCTCTCTTTAAGAGGCTGTTACATGCAGTAGTAGTTAGTAGTTCTTCCCAAAGGACTGGCACACAAGATTAGTAAATGTTTGATGAAGAGAAGTAAGTCAGTAAGTCAAAACACACTGAACACAGGACCACTTCCAACATTATTGCTTTGTATACCAGTCAACTATCCCTTATTTTTATGTTAAAGTTAAAAATCTCTATAACCAAGTTACTAGTAACAAGCAGAAGAAAACCTCAGTCTCTGGACTTGAACAACATTAAGCACTGGCAGCAGCACGAGCTCATTCTACTAACACAGCACACGACCTGCTGTTCATTATGTACGTTCAAAGGAGTTTGAAAGTAGCTGTCACCTGACCAGGGAAGGCTGTGCTTTCTGACAAACTTTTTCTGTCTCTCAGAGGAACTCAGAAGCTGAGCTAGAACCAGTGCAGAAATGTACTTTTGGAGTACTGACTATAAACCTCGGCCATCAAGAAAACAGGAGACAGCCCTTGTCAAGCAGGAGCAGTGGTTTTCATTCAATGTTACCAGAAAGTGAATCTGATCTTTAGCATCTTCTTTAACAGGGTTTTTAATTAGTATGAGAACAATAAAGAAGCTCCATTCTTTAAGTATTTAATAAAATACAAAGATAATAAAGTCAGTCTTTCCTGGCTAAATAAAATGTATATTCTAGATTTCCTACCAGGCCACAAAAAAAAATCTTTTCATATTACCAAATGATGAAGAAGCAAAAAAAAAAATAAAAACAAAACAAAAAAATCCCTGACTTAAAAAGAGTCATTTTAGTCATTTCCTTTCCAACCTAAACAAACTTCCCTAACACTAACCTTTGCCTTTGATGCGGCAGCAGCAGGAGGTATAGAGAGCTAGCAGGTGCTACAGCATATCACAAAACCATGTAAAAGAATCCGAATGACAACCAGCAGTACCACAAATGACATTAGTCATCACTCAGCTTCTCGGCTTCCTCGGGGCCAGAATAAATAATTTACCAACTCTTCAGCTTCCAATCATTAATTATTTCCTTTGCATCCAAACCACATTTTAACTCTGATAGGTTCCGTGGAATAAAACCTCACAACGGGAACAATTTCCAAATATAGGATTATCTGACTGTATGTAAATACGAATGTCTACCAGTGTCGCAGTGCAAATGCAGTGGGGTTTGAAGGTGTTCATGTAATAAACTAAGGAAAAGGAAAAGAAAAACCAGTGGGTTACTATACACCTGCCCAAAGAGAGAATCTAAACACTGGGCAGTAGATTGCAAACCCCACATTACAATCTCACACTGGCTGACCTTGCCCCACAACTTTAAGAAAATATTCATTACTGCTCTCAAAGTAGAGGAGCAAAAAATTTAAAACTGCCACATATGGGAAATTCTTCAATTTAAGCTTAAAATACAAAAAAAAAATCTTTTAGAAGTATTTTAGTGGGTATTTTAAATTGGTATATGAGAAAATCACAAATATCACTAAATTTGAAAGAAAAAAATGGGTGTAAAAAATATTTTCCCAAAATTTTATAATGGTGTTAAAAGGTATTTATTAATGATATAGAAGGGAGAGAAAGAGAGAACAAAAATAATATCCTAAAAACAGTTTTGTGTACGCCTGTCAAGTCTCGAGGAATGTAAGACAGCATTTATGATTAACACACAGACCACTGTGCCACATAATGTATTGCACTGTTACAGAAACATCTGTTTATTACACAGCATAAACGTTTCTCAGCTTCATGAAACTACTGATATGAGAAATGACCCAAACCTATCCATATATCTAATCTTTTACTTTAATTTCAGTAAGAAATCCTTTCAGTGAAAAAGTAAAAACAATAATATTCTAATATCTGGCTTGCATGCTATTCTTCTTTTCAAAGGTGTTTAAAAGTATACCATTTTCAATCATCATAATTTCACTATTAAGAGAACACAACCATCTGGGAACAAAATCATACTGTTAATAATAAGCAAACCTATGTCTTACTACTTATGCACAGACCATGTGAGGAGCGAGAAGTCTTACAGATTTCTAACAGGCAGACAAATAGAAAAGGGGCCACGGACAGTTAAGTGAAGAAGGCATACTTCCAGCTTGTTCACTGTCTCAACTGATTAATAATAATAATAATAATAATAATAATAATAATAATAAAATAAATTTAAAAAGGGTCCAGAAGGGTCTCTTCATGGCTATAACTAGATGTGTTTACCCCCAAGCTGTGGGTTCATCAGCATCTCTTCTTTGTCTAAATTGACCAAGTCTAATTTAGGGGAAGAGGACACACAGTTCAGCCCACCAAACACTTAAAGCCCAGTCCTCCAGGTAAACAACAGATTGGTAACACCTCTAACTTGCAGGGAGTCTTTTGCTCTGTGCATGGGTATGTGTGTGCATGCAGTTCTTCACCTTAAATAAAGATTATTATCTTGGGCTATTTACTGAGCTTCCTTTCCTGCCCTTTAACTATTTAACTAGCAGAGAAAACAAACCCAAACAAGACCCCTAAGCAGGTAACACAGCACTTATATTGGTTTGATAAATAAATCAATAGCACACAGGTTAGTTTCCCCCAAACTAAAATTATAAAACTTAGATACAATACATTTTAAAACATCTTTCACAAAATATTTTATAATAAAAATTTTACACTAAGAGAGGGGAAGGCTTGGGTACTCTACCAGTTGTTTTCCTATTGCTGTATTAAATACCAAAATCAAAACAACTCAGACAAGAGTTTACTTAGTCTTACAGTTCCAGAGGGTTAGAGTCGAAAGTGCAGAGCAGAGGCAGCAGGCAGACACAATGACTGGAAAAGGATGCTAAGCGCTCACATCCTGAATAGCAAGAAGAAAGCAGAAAGCAAACTACAAATGGCTTGAGTCTTTAAATCCTCAAAGCCCACCTCCAGTGACATACTTCCTCCAACAAAGCTGCACCTCAAGAACTTCACCAAACAGTGCCACCAAATGGGGACCAGGTGTTCAAATACGTAAGTTTTAGGAAGATAGGCTCATTCAAATCACACACTGCCCTTTGTGTTCAAAGTAAGAAAACTTGCAGATCCCCCATGAAAATTTGTGTAGACTTCAATATATAATGCTAACATTCAGTATCAGTCAAAAGAAAATAAATGCACAAATATTGTAGTGTGAAATACTACAGGAGAGTGAGAATAAATCAGATATTAAAAAGTAGCATTGTGAAATTCAGTATAAACTAGAAAATTCCCAGAACAAAATTCTGTTTTATTTTTGCTTATTTATTTATTTGGGTTTTTTTGAGACAGGGTTTCTCTGTAACAGCACTGACTGTCTTGGAAGTCGGAGATCTACCTACATCTGCCTCCTGAGTGCTGGGATCAAGGCAGGGTAGCCCATTACGTGGTAGGATATAAGGTGTGTGCCACCACACCTGACAAAGATTTATTTAGTTTCAGGTGCATCGGTATTTTGTCTGCATGTCTGTCTGTGTGAGGGTACTAGATGCCCTGGAACTGAAGTTACACACAGTCGTGAGCCATATGGGTGCTAGAAATTGAACCAAGGTTCTCTGGAATAAGTCAGCCAGTACCCTTAACTGCTGAACCATCTCTCCAGCCCAAAAAGGATTTTAATTAAATGGTTATAACATTTGCTGAGAGGGAAAAAAAAAAAAAAAAAAAAAAAAAAAAGGAGACCAACTCTCAATTCCAGAACTGTAACAACTGTAACAACTTGGGACCTGTTACTTCATTAGCATATTCTTCTCAATTTTCTTCACACGAAAAATCAGACTTTTACTTATTTAAAAAGCAAACACAAACCCCAAATAAGATTTTAGACATACTTAAAGAAACATGAAAAAAATTCAGTACTATAAGGAGAATGAGCTTTCTTCTACTATCTAAACTTGATAACTCCATTTCTTTTTTTGTTTGAATTTTTTTATATTTTTGAGCATTCCATACACAAGTACTGTGGTAACATCATTCCCACCTCTCCCTCTAACCTACTCCCCAATCCCATTTCTTTATAGGCCTTGGCAAATACCATCTATAGCTAAATACAAGCAAAATGCCTTTCAGCGAAAATTATATTTCCATAAAGAAGTTCAAAATACTTTTGTCACCATGAAGAAACTGCTAATTGCCACAGAAACACTGCTGATTGTCTCAGAAACTATTACAAAGTAGCAGTCATCTAATTTAATGAGTTACTGGTTTATTAACTTAAACGAGAAATCATATCCAACTTATACTGAAGTATATTACACAATATTGTGGTTTATCTCATAACTACACCAGAGTATGTTCAAATTCTCTCAACCCTGGCATAAACTTAATACAATGAAGTAATCACAACTATTAAGCAATGTAGTTTCCAAGACATTTTAGAAGTTTATACAGTAAAATAATTATATTATTTCTTTGAGTCTTTGAGTTTCTCATGAAATTGTTGTGTTCACTGGGCTCAGTGCAATCTAATTAAGGCAATTAAGTACAACATAAAGCTAAAGAGATGGATTAATTTGGGAATATGGAATAATAGAAATGGTGTAAAATAGGAACTTGGCACACTCAAAAAGTAACTTTACTAAATCTTTAATGAAAGCTATGGTGTCAAGAAGGGGTAAAATTAGCCCAATTTTAATTAAAAAATACAATATAAATAATAGCAAATGGTATCTTGAAAAATACTAATATTAAATTGAAATCAAAATATATGATTGCAGAAAAAAGAATTCTTAAGATCAATTACTTTGGTTATATAAAATCATTGCAAAGCAAAAAAAAAAACACCCAAATACTTCAACAACTTTAGAAAACTACTAAATAAATTAATCATGTTATCTTTACATCAGACCCAAGATAGGATAAGATACAGCTTGAGACATGGAAGATGTCTTACTTACTTTTCTATTGTTGTGATAGGACACCATGACCAGAACAAATGGATACTCACAGCTTCAGAGGGCAAGAGTCCATTGTCATCATGATAGGGAGCATAGCATCAGGCAGGCACAGCACATTGGAACAGTAGAGGACAAATATACCTCTACAGTTACTTGGTTAAAAGTAATCAAGCCATCTATAAACTAAACACAAACTAGAAATGAAGCTTTTAGAGTCGAATTAGAACTAAATAATGGCTAATGTAAGCCATCCATGAAAGAATTAAAAAGACCAAGAGGTAGGAAAAGGGAAGGGAGGAGGGGTCTTATCACATAGAATTTACTCAGAAAATAGGTTTAAAATGATCTGACAAAACTGCCAGCTTTACAATCACATGTGATATGTAGCACAGATTTAAAAAAAAATAGTAAGATAACTGGATCATTCAACAAAATTGTAAATTCTGAAGGTTTAACGAATACAATTAGCTTTCAGTAAAATGTCAAGTACACTGTTAACTACCAGACTTAAGGCAAAAAGAAACAAAGAATGCTTCAATATTTGATATAAAGAAAAATGAGAACTGTCCACTTTATTGTGGTCCACTTTGCCTGTTTATCTTTCTATTCCCAGTAATAATACCCTTTCATTGCGTCCTCCTTGAAAATGAGCTCTAACTCTTCAGCCTTGATTGGGATGGGAAGTTATCAAACTCAGGGATCTATGTGAAGGAGGAGGCAAATCTATGTAAGAAGCTGAGGTGGCAAAAGATTCCAAGAAAATAGCATCTTCCAGACACAACAGGGCTGATGCACATATGAGTACAGAGGCTGTCACAGCACACACAAGACCTGCACAGTTCTCCCCAGATAAGGCCCAGCAGAATGCAAAAGAAGTGGACACAAAGTCCCACCTCTAACCAAGAAGCTATTTGTAATTAATACCTGCTCATAGAGGGAAAATCAGTTTCCTCCAACAGAATGTCACTGGTTATATCAACCACACTCCAGGGCAGGCCTCATGCAAAGGAGTGATCAATACAAAATGGATTTCATGTTTTTATGTATACTTTTTTGTTACAGCTTTTGTTTTGTGTTTTCTTTCATTTTCTTGGTTTTGAGAAAGAGCATGAATCAGGTGGGGATCTACGAACTGAGAAGACTCAGAGAAGGGGAAGCATATGACCAAAATATCTTTTAAGTAATTTAAAAAAAATCAGCAAATGTAAACTTAGCTATGACATAAAGTATAATATAGCTTCTATATTAATTATATAAGGCACAATTTAATGAGTTAAAGAAAAAGTAAAATGAGTGCCAAGAGCAGTACAGTGGCAGCCTTTCCCAAAAGACACAGCCACCAACCACACTGGCTGAGGTCAAACAAACAGAAGATAAATAGTGGCCCGTAATAAAATTATTTAGGAAAAAAAGACAACTTTAAAGATATTTTATATCAAGTGAAAATCCTGCTCAACAGGCAATATACAGGCTATCAGAAACCAGGAAGGCTTCATTCCACAATCTCCTATCCTGGCCAATATCAGTTTCAAAACTGTCTTAGATAACAAATTCATAGTCATGGGGAGGGCAGGGAAGTGGGAGGAGGTGGAAATTTATAATAAAAATAAAAATAAAACAAAATCAAAAAAACAAATTCATAGTCATCATAGCAATGATAATATTTCATATCACTAAGTAAACAAGGATTTCATGATATAACATTATCTGAATAAATACAACTTTGAATTACCCTACTCGGCTTGCTATGGCATTCACACCAACCCACACAAAAACTGTTATTGCTTAATTCATCTGTTTTCTAATGTGTTTGGCATACCTATTTAAGAACCAGGATGAAGATCTCTCTGTTTGAAGATAGCAAATAGAGTTAGAGAAATCCTTTCCCATAAGCCTCATACAAACTGACACCTTTTCTTACTCTCTGAGACTCTCAAGAGTCGTTTAAATAATTACATGTGATTTAAAAACTGTACTGAATAGGACATGGTAGTGTATGTCTTTGATCCCAGCACTTAAGAGGCTAAGACAGGAGGATAACAAGTCCCAGGTCAGCCCAGGCTAGATAGTGGAACCCTGTCTCAAAAATAAGTAGCTGTGTTAGAAGCTGAAATGATTACTTCATCCTGTTTATGAACATTTTAAAATGCTTGTGTCCTGTATTAAGGCTTGATTTAATAGTATGTGGCCATGTATGTAAAAACCTAACCACCAATCATCCTTTTAAAAATATGTGTCTAGTCCTAACAATATTATATTATTCTTATGGACAAATCATACTGGAACAAACAGAGCCCTTGGCATGTCCTTGAGGTTAACTGTCAAAGATGTGATCTTTGTATTGATTATCTGACAGGTAAATACATAGGATCTCAGAGACACAAGTGTGCATTAAAAATATCCAACCAGAAAACACAAGTAGTTGAAGCTATTTGTCTACCATTCAAAAAAGATAATTAAGTATAACACAAACTGAACAAGCTAAACCTGTAAAAAAAAAAGTGACTAAATAAATCACCTAAAATGTAGAATAATCTCCAGCTAAATACTGTAGTATACTATCTCTCTATATAAAAATAATAGGTATAGAAAGGCCCCCTTGAGCTAACTAAATGATTCCTAATTCCAATGCCCCCCACTTACGTTCAGCTATATGACAATCAGCAAGCTACTTAACCTCTCCAACTCTCTATTTCCTCATTCTTAAAATAAAAAAAAAAATACAATCACAGTGTTACTTCATTGGGAACGTCACGAAATCCAAGTAAAATATACTGGGTAGCATAGGGTAAGAAATGAATAATACTATCTATAATAAGCTATATTAATATCTCTTTTCAAACACAAGCTCATTGGTGGTTTTTTCAAGACAAGGTTTCCCTGTGCACCAATTCTAGCTATCCTAGAACTTGTTCTGTAGACTAGATTGGCCTCAAACACACAGAGATGCGTCTACCTCTGCCTCCCAAGTGCTAGGATTAAAGGTACATGCCATCACCACCAGCTCAAACACAAGTTCTTAAAATTATCTTACTATCAGAAGAAAGTCCCAGATGCCTGTGCTTCAGTAATTGTATATACATGTGTATCATCAAAGGAATAATCACTTGTACAATATCAGTTAGTATTCTATCAATAGGTGTTAATAATAATGTACCTTCAGCAGCAGATTACCATGACTGCTAACAAATACTTTATTCAGAAATGCAGAATACAGTGATTCTTCAATTGTATTCTCATAAATAAAGTTTGCCTAAAGATCCGAGAGTAAAACAGCCACATTGGTCAGCCTTACACATCAGGCAGTGGTGACACACACCTTTAATCCCAGTAGTCACATTAGTTTGTCATAGAAAGTTAGTTTGTCGGGCTGGAGAGATGGCTCAGAGGTTACGAGCACTAGTTGTTCTTCCAGAGGTCCTGAGTTCAATTCCCAGCAACCATATGGTGGTTTACAACCATCCATAATGAGACCTGGTACCCTCTCCTGGCCGACAAGCATACATGCAGACAGAGCACTGTATACATAATAAATAAATAAATCTTCTAAAAAAAAAAAAAGAAAGAAAGAAAGTTAGTTTGTCACAGGAGTTAGTGGTGAACATCTTTAATTCCAGCCCTAGAGAGGAATATAAAACGGGAGGAGACAGCTCTCAGATACAGTCTCATTCTGAGATTCCATGAGGCAGGATGGCCATTTCAGACTAAGATAGAGGTAAGAACCAGTGCCTGGCTATTTTGCTTTTCTGACATCCAGGTTGAACCTGAATGTCAGAACCTGAATCTGTCTCTGGGTTTTTATTAATCATGCCACAGGAGAAAGCAACATTTTTCTTCAAAAGACCACACAAGTATATTAAAGAACATTTTAAAATGGAATTCCATATTTAACAGTATATGAAGCTCTTTTCTATCGAATAGAAAAGCCAGATATATCTGGAATACACACTTCTAAATACATGTTACATAAATCACTGAAGAACACTTTTCAAGACAAGCATAAGAAGATATTACTGCAGCATTTTAATTAAATATTAATATATGGAATATTTCGAGGGAAGAGTTTGGGTATAT
>NC_142043.1:6139859-6279859 GCF_982192425.1 Myodes glareolus | reverse complement strand
TTCAGATCTTCTGAGATGGGAAGACCCACTTTTAGTCTGGGCCACACCTTCTGCTGGCAGCCTATATGAAGGACATAGAAGAAGCTTGCTTGCTGTCTTTGCTTGCTTCTTCTCTTTCTCACTGGGAAGTCCATTCCTTCACTGGCAACTAAGTCTACGTCAGGATTATGGCATATACTGAAAACCAGCGGAGACATCCAGCTGGTCAACTGGATTCTTGGACCTTCCATTGGTAGAGAGTCATTGTTGGACTAGCTGGACCACAGCTTGTAAGCTATTCTAAAAAATCCCGTGTGTGTGTGTGTGTGTGTGTGTGTGTGTGTGTGTGTGTGTGTGTGTGTGTAAAATCTGTAAGTTTTGTTCTTGTAGAGAACCCTGACTAATGCAGAACTCAAGAACAAAATTCAGTAAACATAAATCAATTCCTAAAATTGGGTTGATAAGTATTTTTTTGAAACCCAGTTGGTGGTAGGGGAATTCTCCACTTCTCCACCAATGCAATAAGCCAAATCCAGTTTAATTAGTAAGACCAGGTTTTAATAAACAGAACAAAGCAACACCAAGGTAATCATGCAGGGGTGGGGAGAGAAATCCCATGGCAGGTCTAGGGTCTGGGTCTTAAATACCCTGTAGGCGTGATCGTGAGCATCTCAGGGGGAGGAGCCAACCTCTTGGTGGGCGTTCTGAGGGGCAGGGTTTAGAGAGGGAAGAGGGCGGCTGAGGCAGAGCTTCCACCTAAACAAGATATTTTCTGTATCATTTTAAATGTTTCCTTCTAAATACCAATTATTCTTCAGTCTGAAATCCAGTTCTCAGTGTTCAACAGATCTCTCTTCCACCAGAACACAATGGGCTTTTTCTTATCAATGACCTAACAAACTAAAACAGTGACCTTAAAAATTAAGTCACACCCCTTCCAAAGGAAAAAAAAATAACAACAACCAAATAACAATTAAACAACCAAAGTCCAGAAGTGAATAATCAAAGGCTGACTCCAATATCCTCTTCTGACCTCTATGGGTACCATGCATGAATGCAAGTGGTAACAATACAAACATGCAGGCAAAACATCCATAAAATTAAAAAATGTTTTAAATGAAATGAAATATAATTAGTTCATTATTACTAAAGAATACAAGAAAGAAAAGAAAGTATATACAATATTCAAAGAGATAATGGTTTAAATTTTTCCAGACTAATTAAAGATATATATATATATATGAATAGTCTGAGAAGGAAAAAAAGACAAGAAGTGATCTATGAAAATATATGGGTAACTATCAGTTTCCAGATTATATTTGTTACAACTACTCTACCAAAAACACAGGCTAGCATTTTCTTTCCTCAACGCACTCTAGAGGAAAAATAACAAGGTCAAGTGGACTTAGTAATGAAAGTTATTAAAGACAAAATTTCAAGAGTTAAAGGTTTCCTCTCACGGTGAGAATATCTTGTCCCTACTACAAAAACTATGCTATTTTATTAAATCAAAGTTAATTTTAGCATGCAATTTTATAAAGTAAAACATTATATGGGGCTGCTGGGAAGATGGTTCTATGAAAAAAACTTCTGACCATTAAAGCACGAAGACCTGAATTCAAATCCCTAGAATCTACTTAAGAGTCAAACATGCAGCACATGTATCTGTGACCCAGCACACGAACAGGAAGACAGAAGGTAAAGGCAGGAAAACCTCCAGAAGTCTGCTCACGCAGAGTCGGCAGATGGGAAAACCAATGACAGGCCTTGTCTCTAATGAGGCCCTGGACCCAACTTAGTCTTCTGGCCATCACACACTGCAGCATATGAAAACTTCCATTTACTCATACAAATGTGTATACGATCATCTAACACACACTGTACAAATGAAACATTAAAACTCTATCAGTCTAGTCTACAAAGGAAGTAGAAAAAGACAATATCTCCTGAGTAAATTGGGAGCTTGGGGATCATGAAAGAGAATGTATCATGGGCCTCACACATGCTGGGCAAAGCAATCTACAACTGAGCTATATTCCCAACCTGTTTTTCTTTTTCTTTTCTTTCTTTCTTCCTTCCTTCCTTCTTTCCTTCCTTCCTTCCTTCCTTCCTTCCTTTCTTTCTTATTTTAGTTTTTAAAATTTTTATTTAATTGGCCAGGCTAGCCTTCAACTTTTGAGCCTCATGCTTCCCCGACCCAACTACCCAGAATTTAAGGGCTGAACCACCAGCTTAGCTTCTTCTTAAACATTCCAAGAAACTTTATTTTTCAATGGTTAATTATTAAAATTTGTCATATATTATTTACAGAATATCTGCTAACTACTTTATCTTCTTTTTTCTATGCAATTAAGAACTAACACTAGTGTTAAGCTGTAAATATTAGCAAGAAAATCAAGTGGAAATAGTTCATGTCTTGTTCTCACCTAATTATAAAAATTATCTTAAAAGGTTATGTAACTTATTTCAAATTCTATATAGTTAAAATCATAACTATTCCTAATTATATATCTGAACTGAAATTATAATAAATTAAGTATTCTGAATTTAAATATCATTATGAATTTTACAATTAAGTCATTCTTATAATTTATATGAAATCTTTTAACAAAAAATTAGATCTAAAATTCTAAGACCTTTTTGTAAATAAAGTCATTAATTTTCAGTCATCCTTTGATTAGATTGACATTTATATGTAAAGATATATAGGTTATTATTTTTGGTTTTAAGTTCCTCCTAACAAGTATAAATAAAAATCATTAACTAAAGGTTATTTAAAGTTTTTCAATTTAAATTAGGCTTCCTAAACTTAGGATAATTTTTGGTAAATGCTTTTTATTTAAAAAGTATAAACTACCATATAATTATAAATGCAATTTAAATCTGTTACTTAATTTGAGATAATTTAAATTCAAAGAAATAAAGAATAGCTATAACTTTTAATTAGACTACATTTGAAATAGTTGTTTTTATGTCACTTTAAGAAAAAGTGTAAAATTTTTTTAAACAGATTGTTTTAAAAAATAAAAGAAAAAAAGGGTAAAGTTATATACCATTTTCACTTCATTTTACCGTCAATGTTTTATGTTAAAATGAATCCTTGTGTTCTAAGAGATGACACTGAACTCAATTTCATTACTCAATAACATTTGTAAATTTGCTATAGCCAAGTGAAGCTCATTAAAAAACGCTAGTCAACAAGAACTCTAGGCATAGTTTACGAATAAAGTTTCTAGAGTCCTTAAGAGACTGAATTTGACTTCCTGGATGGTTACTGATTGAACTATTATAATCAGAAAATTACAACAAATATTAATATAACAAATATCTAAGTAAAAAAAGTATTTCACAGTCCACTGCAGAAACTATGCTTTCAATATTTCACTACATAAAAATCAGATAAACGATGTAGTTTAGCAATTCTGCATACTGGTTCTCATCTCTGTGAATAAACACAAACCTAATGGCTCATGTGACTCAGTGTAGTTCACTCACAACTCATTTATAAACGCTACATCAATAAGAGAAAGACTCATCTGTTCAAAAAAAGCAGGACAATTCCTATACAGGAAGAAATGGGAAAATATAAACATGCTATACTAACTCTGGTAGCAAATTTACTAATGAGCATTTTCAGGTTGAAAATTTTAAGACTATTTTTTAAATGCACATAATACCATTATAATATCCATGTTTTCATCAATCAAAATTTATACTGAGCAAAATTCATATTATGTCTTCTAATTTAAATAAATACAAGACTATCTGTTAATTTCTGTACATTATAAAAGAATAAACAGGGGCAAAACTGAAGCCTGTTTACAAATCTCTAGGACAGTGGTGCCAAACCTGTGGAACACCTAAAACCATCAGAAAACGAAGATATTTACATTACCATTCATAACAGTAGCAAAATTACAGTGAAGAAATAACAAAAACAATTTATGTGAGAGTCAGCACAGCATGAGGAACTGTAATAAAGGTCGCAGCAGCAGGATGAAAAACACTACTCTTAGGATCACCTCAATACTAACCACTCCCCTAATTGGTAGGAAAGTTCACTTCTCTTTTTTTTTTTAAGATTTATTTATTGGTTATATACAACACCATTGGCCTATGTTGAAAATCAAATTATAAAAGCCTGGTACCGAATTTTAAGATCTACTTCAATATTCTATACTAAGGAATCATTAAAAGTTTCTGGGGAAATGTATAGAATGACCAAAGACACCTTTTAGAAAGAGGAATCAAGCATCAATAAGAACAAACTGGGAGATGGAGAGATGGCTCAGCGGTTAAGAGCCATCTCTTCCAAAGGTCCTGAGTTCAATTCCCAGCAACCACATGGTGGCTCACAACCATCTGTAATGAGGTCTGGTGCTCTCTTCTGGCCTGCAGGCATACATGTAGACAGAATATTGTATACATAATAAATAAATATTTTTAAAAAATAGTTACATTTGTTTTTTTAAAAAAAAAAATAAACTGAGGGGAAACACAAACAAGGGAGGCCAATCTGGATCCAGAAATCCAGATGAAGAACCTAGACAAAAAAACCATGTAACCAACCAACCTTGATACATTACTGTCTTACTAGCATAAGCATGTAAAGACAGGGAAAGACTGTCTTTATTTACTTATTCATTCCCTCAGGAATACTTAGGTAAAACTCTATTATAATATCCCTAGCACAAGTAGTTTATGTAAGGATCAGACTGTCAAGGAGATTCTGAGTTAGAAAATGACATGGAAAAAAAGAGAGACACGTCTGGACAGAACACTGGACTTCAAGACTAGTGGTTATTTCTATTTTAGAGGTACTAAGAATTTTGTCCTAAGATTTTTGTTTCTATGTAAAGTATTTTTATAAATACATTTCTCAAAGGTTTTAAACTTATATTATGAAATCCAAATGTTGAGTACTAAACTAAAATGACAAGCACATCTCTGAACCTAAGAACTAGAATATATCCACCATCTTCTACTTCTCACTTGTTCTTCACCAAATCTATACTGCTCCACAAACATATAGCTAATTAACACCATACTGAATTTTTCTTAACTATATACTCTTACTTTTTCACTCTATGTGCGTGTGTGTGTGTGTGTGTGTGTGTGTGTGTGTGTGTGTGTGTATCTGTGTTGAATTTTCCCATTTAATGTAGTGGACAATTCCACATTTTTCAATTAAGAAACACTTAATTTTTTTCACTAAACACTCTATTTTTAAAAGAATAGATATGAACATTCACACCCGGAGGTCACTCACTGCACTGCTATATAACATATCAGTGTGGAGATCATATATTCTAGTGGAATTTACTACATTACTTGGCTAAATTGAAATAGCACTAAATTGCCTTTAAAAAATATCCATTTATGCACATTTATACTCTCAGCCTCAATCTTTTGGAAAACCTCCTTCAGCAAATGAAGAAGAGGAGGTGGAAAGAATATTGCTAGCCAGAAGATAGCAAGAAGGCTGCAAATGCTGTCTTTTGGACAAAACTATCAAGATTATCATCTTACAGTATCTGCTGTTAACAGTCAAGCATGAATTAGAAAAGAGCTCACACAGCTCTACCTCCTTTCAAACTATTAGATACTAACAAATTTCAGCAGTCCCCGTCTTTAGTTGTGTACCTAACTGGTGAGTTTACCAGACTCCAATGGGTTCCCAGTTCAAATAAAGCTAAGCCATAAATGTGGGAACCCTTTGTAAAGAGGAGAGGGGGTTAACAGGTGTAGGAGAAAAACAAGAGGTCACAGGTAGGTGGTAAGAGTAACCAGAAGGGATTAAACGCATGTATGAATTTATCAAAAAACAAATATACTTAATAAAAATGAAACCTTTTTTAAAAAGTTGTAAAACTTATGAACAGGAATTACAAATGCTCTTCACAAAGGACTGGACATCAGGAACTACAACAGCTACCAAACTCACACCATCCCATCTTTTGAGGACTTCTCTGGAAATGGGCTTCACTTTGCTCTCTACATACCAATTCCCTGTTTGTTTTTCCTCAACATTTACCATTGTTTCATGTATATGAGTGTTTTGCCTGCACATATGTAAATGCACCATGCATGTGCAATGCCCAAGGAGGCTAGAAGAAGGTATTGGATCTCCTGAAATTGGAGTCAGAGGCAGTTGTAAGCACATGGGTGCTGGGAACTGAACCAGCATCCTCTACAAGAGCAGCACGTAAGCTTAACTGTTGAGACACCTCACGGAACATACTCCTTGTTTTTTTTGCTTGTTTGTTTGCTTGCTTGTTTGTTTTTTATGACTATGACTGATTGCCCCAGCTCTATTTTATGCATCTTTTTATACAAAAGCCTAACAAAGTACAACTTTGATCTTTAACATTTAAGGTCTTTAAATTACTGAAAATCAGTTTGATCCAATTCATCATAAAGGATAACCCATAATTCTAACAGTTATGCACTGAAAGTACAATGACCACATTTACAAAAATCTGTAGACTTACCCAGAGAGCAGAGATATCACAAAAAAAACCCTAAGTATCCCAAATGCATGACAACCAAGAAAATACACTAAAGAATGCAAAAACAAAATTCAATTAAGAGAAACCTAACCATAATATCACACAAGTCAATGAACCCTATAACCAGTATTTAAAAAGCCAATAGTAAATACAGACCCCAATAATTTTCTTACAGTAACTATCAGCTTATCTCTAGCTACCTACACCACCTCCCAATTCTAAAGCAAGAGCCATTTCTAACCATTTTTGATAAGCAATTGTTTTATGCTTCTATTGCTAATGTTCATAACAACAGTCTCTGGAGCATATCTCAACTCTAAACTGTCTTTATACCAAAAGGTCTGCTCCTGGCTCTTTTCTGATACTCCAGTGTTCTTGTCTTGCCCATTTTTCTCTGCTTCACCCTTAAATGTGATCATTCTGTCGGGTAGAGGCATGTGGATTAGAAATGTTAGGCAAGATAGACAGAGATACAAAAGAAATACAGAGACAAGGATAATATCAGGAGGGCAACTCAATGAATACTGAATACTGAATCCATCAATGCTGGACCAGGATGAACAGTACAACAAAAATCACAAGTAACAAATGTATTATCACCAAAACTTCAAATTTCGAGTTTTTGAAAGGACAGCATAACGCATTACTTTAACAAAGAGAAAAGCTCAGGATAGCCCACAAAACAGGGGAAAGTATTTTATTTATTTTTAAAGGTCATACCACTATAAACATTTTGATTTATTAAAATAATTTTAATATATAACTTTTCATTATTCTAGCAATTTAGTTTTATTTAACTTTTTTCATTTATTTTATATACCGACCAGTTTCTTCTCCCTCCTCTCTTCCCATTCTCTCCCACACTTTCCTTCCACCTCCCATCTACCCCCGCCCCCATCCACTCCTCCTCCATCACCATTCAGTAAAGCACAGGTCTCCCACGGACTTGCACAAAGCAGGACACATCAAGCTGAGGCAGGATGGTGCTCCAACCCCTCCATCAAGGCTAGGCAAAATAATCTAGCATGAGGAGTTAAGTTCCCAAAAGCCAGCTAAGCGCCAGAAACTGGACCTGATTTCACTAAGAGCCTTACAAACAGGCCAACTTACACAACCATCACACACATGTAGAGGGCCTAAGTCCTGTGCAGGCTCCCCAACTAACTGTTGGTCCAGAGTTCATATGCTCCCATGAGCTCAGGTCAGCTGTCTCTATAGGTTCCCCTGAACCCTTGAGACCTTGACACCCCAGGCTCTTACAATCCTTCTTCCCTTTCTTCAGGACTCCCAGAGATCAACCCAGTGCTTGGCTGTGGATCTCTGCATCTGCTTCCATCAGTAACTAGATAAAGGCTCTCTGATGACAATTAGAGTAGTCACCAATCTGATTACAGTAGATAGTTTAGGCACCCTCTCCACTATTGCTAGGAGTCTTAGCTGGAGTCATCATTATGGATTCCTGGTGGTTTCCCTGGCACTAGATTTCTCCCGACCACCAAATGCCCCCCCCCCCCCATTAAGACCTCTCTTCCACTACTCCTCCTTCTCGGCCCACCCCAACCCGCCTCCAGGACCCAGTCCTGCTCCCTCAAGTTCCCATTCTCCCATCCCGTCCCCCAGTTTACCCGAAATATCTCTTTTATTTACCCTTCCAAGGAAAATCCATGTGTCCCCTTTTTGGTCCCTCCTGGTTACCTAGACTCTCTGGGGCTGTGGATTGTGGTTTGGTTATTCTATACTTTACTCCTAATATTCACTTATGAGTATGTACAAACCATATTTGTCTTTCTGGGTCTGGGTTACCTCACTCAGAATGATTTTTTTCTAGTTCTGTAGTGGCATTTCATTTGTATTTTAATAAAGCTTGCCTGAAGATGAGAGAGTAAAACAACCCCACTGGTCAGTCTTACAGAACAGGCAGTGGTAACACACTCCTTTAATCCCAATATTCACACTTGTTGCCATAGAAACTGAGTGGTGCATGCCTTTAATCCCAGTGGTGTACACCCTTAATCCCAGAACTAGAGAGGATTCTAAGACTGGAGGAGACAGCGCTCTCTCTCTCTCTCTCTCTCTCTCTCTCTCTCTCTCTCTCTCTGTCTCATTCTGAGATCCCTGGAGACAGGATTACCATTTCAGACTGAGGTAGGGGTAAAAGCCAGTGACTGGCTGTTTTGTTTTTCATACCTTCAGGTTGAACCCCAATTTCTCTGAATATTTATTAAGCATGCTTCATAGTTCCGTCTACTTGCCTGCAAATTTCATAACGTTATTGTTTTGTATACCTGGGTAATACTCCATTGTGTAGATATACCACTTTTTTTTTTATCCATTCTTCAGTTGAGAGGCATCTAGGCTGTTTCTAGGTTCTGGCTATTATGAACAATGCTGCTATGAATACAGCTGAGCTAATGTCTTTGTGGTATTATTGAGCATCCTTTGGGTATATGTCCAGGAGAGATATAGCTGGGTCTTTAGGTAGATTGATTCCCAAATTTCTGGGAAACCGCCATATCAATTTCCAAAGCAGCTGTACAAGTTTTCACTCCTATAAGTAGTGGAGAAGTTTTCCCCTTACTCCACACAAATTGTCATCAGTGCTTTTGATCTTAGCCAGGGAAAGTGTTTTTAAACCATGTATATAATAAGAAGATTGTATATAGAATATATAAAAATTTTTAAAATTGGGAAGACAATCCAATTAAAACTTGGTAACAGATTTAAACAGACAAATATATGTGGAAAATATACAAGTAATAACACATAAAAAGATGTTTAACATCTTCGGAAATAAATGAAAGTGGGGAGGAATAAAGTCAGAAAATGGCCAAGTCAGGAGTACCAAGTTCTCTCTGTCCACATAAATATCCAAAAAGCATCAGCAACAGGAACTAACAAATCAAACTTGTCAAAAGTACAGAAGAGTAAAAATTAAATAATTATGCAACACTGAAGCAAGAAAAAGAAACTCTAATACTACAAAGGCTGTGTGTTAATTTTATAGGCCCCAGACATACCCTCCAATACCCTCTCACACACAGAAAAGATAGCCTTAGGTCATATTTCTTGGTCTCTGGTTCCAAACTATTGTGTTGATTCTAATTTATGTAGGAGCTCATCTGTTTGCCTAAGACTCAATTTTGAAAAGATGTGGTCATCTTAAAAAATATGGCAAATGCATGGAAAAAGGACTATACAAAGACATACTAAAATACCTAAATTCTCAGAAGTTTAAGCTGAGAATTTCTCTCAAGAGTACAAAGGAGAATTCACAAGACAATGTGCATACCCACAAAAAGATATGTGAGCAGAGGAAACTTTAGGTAACTCTACGATTTCACCCTGAAATGATCCTTAGCTCTAGTCACAGTGTAAGTCTCACATGATTTCCTCCACCCAGAGACAATCTGTAAACATTAGAAGAAAATTATTCCCTTCCTTGCTTTTTTTTTTTCACTTTTTGCATTTAAGGTAAATACTCCATCAAAATACTAAATGAATATTAGCTAAGAGAATTTATTGTCCATACATAAGAAATACAGTCTGAAGGCAGAGACTGCTGGTTCATTTCCTGGCTGTCCAGACTAAAAATAATCACACTGAAACTACATTAATTGCAAGACTGTTTGGCCAATAGCTTAAGCATATTTCTAGCTAGCTCTTACATTTTAAATTAACCCATTTTTTTATTTTATATTTTACCATGAGGCTCATGGTTTCTAGGTAAGGTTCTGGCTGGCAGGTATATGACATATCCTCAACTCCATCTACTTTTCTCCTCTATCTCTGCTTGGAATTACCCACTTGCTCTATTCAGTCCTGCTATAGGCCAAAAGCAGCTTCCTTGTTAACCAATGACAATAAAACATATCCACAGCATACAGAGGGGAATCCAATATCACCTGTCTTTGAAATAAATGATTTGAGGAAAAAATCAATAAGGAAAAAAAAGCAAATCTTGAAAAAGATACTATAAAGTCAGGCTTGGTTGTGCACACACTTAATCCCAGCACTGTGGAAGCAGAGGCAGGAGTCGAAGCCAACTGGTCTATATAGTGAGTTCCAGGACAACTTGTGAGAAGAAACAAAAACTATACTAGTCCTCTGAAATTAAAACACACACACACACACACACACACACACACACACACACCGAGAGGAGTATTCCTAAGGAAGTCTAAACAAGGGACTCATGCTACAGAGGATTTCAACAACCATAATAGATGAAAAGTTCACTCTAGGAGGTTAAGTAGAAAAAGAATTAGTAGATTGGAAGAAAAACAAACAAGAGATTAGGAAGTCTAAGCAACAGAAAGAGGATGTAGTAAGTAAATGTAAACACAGATTAAGGGGGCTGTGGGACATCACCAAGCAAGCAACAAACATGTAAGAGAACAACATGAAATAAAGGGACAAAATGAATTATTGATAAAATAAAGAGTCTTCTTCCAGGCAGTGGTGGTGCACACCTAATAACACTTTAATAATAGCACTCAGGAGGCAGAGGGAGGCAGATCTCTTTGAGTTCAGGGCCAGCCTGGTCTACAAGAGCCAGTGCCAGTGCCAGGACAGGCTCCAAAGCTACCGAGAAACACAGTCTCAAAAAAAAAAAAATCAAAAAAAAATAAATAAATAAAAAGGTCTTCCTCAATCTGATAGAGGACCTGAATCTACAAATCCTAAAAGCTAAAAAAAAACCTCCATAGACTTGCAAAGAAACACATAACCAAGCATGTTGTGGCTTAAAGATAAGAAGAAAAAAAAAACCCTGAAATCAAGTAATCTATTGTGTCTTAGTAATATTATCCACAACCTGTCACCAGAAAACATAGAACCAGGAAACAGTGGGGTTACATATTTAAATACAATGGGGGAATAAAAAAAAACCAACTCATTATAGCTAATTGTATCTGTTAACTAGGTCATGGGTTAACAAAAGAACAGAACAGAAGGGCTAACAGGAAACTCTTACCTGACTGACACCTGTATATCAGGACATTAGTCGTTATCAGTCCTTTCTTGCCTACATAGTAAAACTAAGCACTGGCTCTTGTGTCTCAAGCTGGCCATTTTACAAACCAGAACACAGACCATCACATTTCCTGACTTTAATTTTCATACTAGCTCTTCTGGGCCCCAAATCGGCTAAAATGCAGATTTTGGGACTTTCTGATGTCCATAATTACAAAAGCCAATTGCTCATAATAAATCTACAAGTCTGAGGGTAAGGTTCAGTGTAACGCCTGCTTAGTGCATACACAAGAGCTTGTTAAACACACATACACATACTCACACAGAGACACACCTCTGCTGCCATTACCAGGTTATCCTCCAACAAAACATCAATGCAGGTAAAGGATCCGGAGATAGCCATGCAGAGGGGTTTCAGGGAACACTGTCTGTTTCACTGCACATGAGCAACCACTTATATTGTAGAAACTTAGCAGCTGGGATTGGTTAGGATATTACCTCAGATTAGACAGCGATCAAGCGCCAGGGTCTCTACAGGCAAGAAACACTTAAAGGAGATCTGGAGTGTAGGCCAGCCACTGGCTATTCACAGCACTTTTAAAATTCACTGTTCTGACTTGAGGTGCATTTTCTCCCACACCCCTCTGCAGACGGAAGTTTCTGTCCTGCCCAGTCCCACAGCCGTTTAATTTATAAGAGTCATCCAACTCTCCTACATGGATTTCTTGATAAACACATTCTGTGTGTATTCTTCAAAGGAAATATCATTAAATAACTATTCCTCCTACATGAGAGAAGGCACTGGGAAACCAAAGAATGGATTGTATCCAAATTAGTGAAACTGATGAATTTTCTGGGGTAGCTTACAGAATCATTGGCAATTTAAAGGCAAACCAATTAATTACCAGCAAGTCTCCAGAGCAACTGACAGGCAACAACACCTCTTAAGAGTCCAACCCCATCCAATTGTTTTACCTTTTATATAATCTCAAGGGGCAGAAAATCCTCAAGAGGGTTTCCTGAACCTTGTGAGCCTCCTCTTCCTCCCTATGAGGGTACAGAGGTGCTTGTACTCACTGAGAGGCACTAAGAGAACCAGGAATGTTAATCACACAGGGGTATCTCAATGATGGAAGAAATAAAAATCAAATAGCTGCATTCCATCCAGAAAGCTGAGAGTGAATTTTGTTAACAACCTGATTATCTTTTTGTTATCTGTGGAGGAAGACCTCACCCACCTTTTGTTAAAAAGACAGATATCACCCAAACTCCCCAGAATAATTACTCCAGACTCTTCACTCCCTAGACCATATGGATCTAGGGAAGAAGTCACATGTACTTTATGGCCTGCTGACATCTGTGCTATATCAGTTGATATATCTTTGATATGCTATATCAAAGAGCATTCTACATTCAAGGCCTTTGAGCGATAGAACCTACCCTTATGGTCACATGCACTTTGAAAAAAATTTCTATGTAGCCACACCTTAAGCTTTATTGTGCACCTAGAATTGGAATGATTGTAGCCTGTAAGCCTTTTCCAAATTGTACTGTTTTAAATAGGCTGACAATGAACCCTCTGACAAAAGACTCCCCAAAGTCTGATACAGGTTGACAAAGTCAATCTGCATCTGGTTTTTATTCTTGTCTTGGCTTCCCCACATGGATATCTTCAGGGACCCGTGCCACTCAGTTCTTCATGCACACTGGTAATAATCATATACAACTAGGAAGAAACAGTTACTATGTACCCTACCATAACTCCCAATTTTTTTTAAAAAAAATTAAATTTAACTGTCTAAAAACAAAAAAAAATTCTAAACATACAAGATCCTAAAGACTACATCAATAATCTCCAATAGCCGACAACTGTATTCAGCAATGTAGCAGGATACAAAATTGACAAAGATAAGCCCTCCTATATATAAATGACAAACTCATCAAAAAAATAATCAAAGAAACAATACCATTTACGCTTCCCTCCAAGACAGAGAGAGAGAGAGAAAAAGAGAGAGAGAGAGAGAGAAGGAGAGAGAGAGAGAGAGAGAGAGAGAGAGAGAGAGAAGAGAAGAGAAGAGAAGAGAAGAGAAGAGAAGAGAAGAGAAGAGAAGAAAGAAGTAAGTCTTGGAATAAATCTAAGAGTGGTGATAGACTTATAGATTGAAAACTTTTAAGGAACTAAAAAAAATCTTTAAAAAAAACATACTAAAAAGATAGAAAGACAATCTATATTCATGGATTGGCAGAATATTGTAAAATTGACCATCCTACCAAAAGCAATGTACAGACTGAAAATAGTCCCAATCAAAATTCCAATGCAATTCTTCAGAAAAACTGAAAACATAATCTTAAATTTCATGTGAAAATACAAAAAACCTAGTATGGTGGTTTAAATAGGAATGGCCCTCCATAGACTTTCCACCACCACCTCTGCCTGCACGCCTGCTTCGCACCATGACAATATGGATTAAACTTCTGACTTAAACATTAAGCCAGTCAGCCCCCAAGTAAATGCTTTGTTTTATAAGAGTTGCCATGATCATGGTGTCTCTTCACAACAAAAGAACAATGACTAGGACAGAAGTTGGTACCAAGGACTGGGTACTGTTGTGATAGACCTGACCATGTTTCTTAGTGGACTAGAAAGGCAGGTGAAAGCTTTAAGTAGATTAATGGGCAATACTACTATGTGTAGAGAAGACAATGGTGCTGAGAGCAGAATTTCATATCATATATCCAAAAATATTTTGGGCTGCCCAAATTAGTCTTGAAGGAACTTTTTTTTTTTTTGAAAAGGACACAAAGTTGGGTGAATAGGGAAGGGAAAACTGACTCTGGAAAGATTGCAATGGTTGAGTAAGATCAAAATTCATTGTGTGAAGCTTGTCTTGGTTAATGTCCCATTGCTGTGGAGAGACACCATGACCACAGCCACTCTTATAAAGGAAAGCATTTAAATGAAACTAACTTGCCATTAGCATCATGGCAGGAAGCACAGCAGCATGGAGGCAGACATGATGCTGAAGAAGGAGCCCAGAGTTCTACATTTGGATCTGCAGACAGCAGGAAAAGAGAGAGGGTCACTGGCTTGAACTTCTGAGACCCCAAGTCTACCCCCAGTGACATACTTCCTCCAACAAGGCTATACCTCCTAATGCCACTCCCTAAGCATTCAAATATGAGTCTAGGAGGGAAATTCTTAATCAAACCACCATAAAATAATCAACTAATTTTTAAAAGGACATACTATATGGGAGGTGATGTATGCTGTGAATATATTTTATTGCCATTGGTTAATAAAGAAGTTGCTTTTGGCCAATGGCTTAAGAGAGTAAAGCCAGGCTGAAAGAGATACATAGAGAGAGTAGGTGGAGTCAGGGAGAAGCCATGTAGCCCCACCAGAGACAGAAGTCAGATGTAACTTTACCCATAAGCCACAGCCATGTGGCGATATACAAATTAATGTAGATGGGCTAGTTTAGGATATAAGAGCTAGCTAGTAATATGCTTAAACGTTTGGCCAAACAGTATTGCAAATAATATAGTTCTGTGTGAATATTTAGAGTCAAGCGTCTGGGAACAAATGAGCGGCCTCTGCCAACAGACATACTTTATGACAACAGCAAAGGAAAAAGGAGGACAGAGCACAGATTTGTTCATCAGGGCAGTTACATCTGGATCAGTTTCAACTAGAATGCTATAAATTTAGTATGTTAATAGTAATGTTCATGTTAACCAAAAACAGACAATTTTAAATATCAAAAGGAAATTAACAGTTATCAAAATAATTCACTCCAAAAACTAGTCATAAATAAAAGATAAAGAAGAAATTAAGGAGAAAAAGGTATAAAGAAATAGCATAAGAACAACTAGAAAGAAGATAAGTAAGAAAACAAACTAGTAATTACATAATTCTACAAGAACTCATATATGTACACATATGTGAATACAGAGTGAGAACACAAAATACAACACAAAACTATACATTCACCTCAGGCATGCACAGAAAATTCTCCAAGAAAGACTATTCTAAGAAAGACCATGTGTTTACTACAAATTATGTATCATTAACATAGAAAGGCTGAACTCATACATAGCATCTGTTCTGGCTACAAAGAAATAAGCTATCTTCAATAACAGAAGGACAATTAGAAATTAGACAAATGTGTGGAAATATACAAAGAACTCAAAAAAATGGTCATCAAAATAACAAATAATCCAATTTTAAAAAATGGAATACAGACCTAAACAGAGAACTCTCAACAGAGGAATCTAAAATGGCTGAAAGACACTTAAGGAAATGTTCAACATCCTTAGTCAACAGAGAAATGCAAATCGAAACAACCCTGAGATTCCATCTTACACCTGTAAGAATGGCCAAAATCAAACACATTGATGATAACTTATGCTGGAGAGGTTGTGGAGAAAAGGGAACACTTCTACATTGATGGTGGGAATGCAAGCTGGTACAGCCTCCTTGGATTTCTCAGAAAATTAGGAAACAACCTTCCTCAAGACCCAGCAATACCACTTTTGGATACATATCCAAAGGATGCTCAATCGTGCCACAAGGACATGTGCTCAACTATGTTCATAAGAGCACTGTTTGTCATAGCCAGAACCTGGAAACAACCTAAATGCCCCTCGACCAAAGAATGGATAAGTAAATGTGTTACATTTACACAATGGAGTACTACACAGAAGAAAAAAATTATGGCATCTTGAATTTTGCAGGCAAATGGATGGAGCTGGAAAACATTATTTTGAGTGAGGTAGCCCAGACACAGAAAGACAATTATCACATGGACTCACTCATAGGTGATTTTTAAACATAAAACAAAGAAAACCACCCTACAAAGCACAATCTCAGAGAACTTAAGACAACAATGAGGACCCTAAGAGAGACATACATGGCTCTAATCTACATGGGAAGTAGAAAAAGACAAGATCTCCTGAGTAAATTGGAAGCATGGGGACCTTGGGAGAGGGTTGAAGGGGGTAAGAAAGAGGCAGGAAGAAGAGAAGAGAAAAATGTAGAGTTCAATAAAAATCAATCAAAAAGGACATTGTTCACTTGCAATAAACAAGTTTCAAATCAAAAGCTTGGCTTTAAAGACTAAAAGAAGAGATAGTTTAAGTTAATTCCAAAGGGAAGAAAAGATGAAAAATTAAGAAATTAAAGAATATCAACAAAAAAGAATCAACAAAATCCAAAGTTAGTTCTTCAAAAGGATGAATAAAATTGGCAATCCCTAAAACTGATTTAAAAAAGGGGAGGTGGAGCAATGAACTAGAATCATCAGTGAAAATGAAAGCATTACTACCAATTTTACAAATTTAACATGGACTGCAAGAGAAAATAATAAATAACTAGTAACAAGTTACATAGCAAATATGAATCAACAAATCCTTAGAAACACCCAAATTTTACCTAACAAACTCATACAGGAAAAAAATCAGTAAACCTGTTACAACCGAATTGAATCCATACTTTTAACATTTCTAAGAATGTAAAATCCAAAACATGTGACTTCACTGGTGATCTTCATTAAACATTCATAGAATCTGACTAGTTTCTTTCTAATTTTTTCCCAAAATTAAAAGAAGGAAAACACTTCCATGGCTCATTTAATAAAGTCAGCATTATTCCTGGGGATGGAGTTCTGATGATTATAGTACTTGCCTAGCCTGTGCAAAGGCCTGCATTTGATCACAAACATTATATAATTCAGGCTTCACAGAATATACCTATAATCCCAGGACTGGGAAGAAGAGGCAGGAAGTTCAGAAATTAAGTTCAATCCTCAGCTACAGTCTACCTGGGCCTCAAGAACCTCAACAAAGGTCTAACTGCTCCCATATTCCCAAATATTGTTCATAAATGTTCTTTTACATTTAAAGGGGGATATACTATAGAGATTTGCATGGGTGTGGATCTTTATTTATTGATACAAATTTAAGGTCAATTTTGTTTTATGTATATTTATTTCTGATCTTGATTATGGTATTATGTTTGTGCAGCTCATTTAAAAATGTAATGTATAATTAAGAAATATATGTTAATAAATAATCATCAACCTTGTAATCATGTTAGTTAGATTTTCTAGGTGTATAGAGATATATTTCAGTTAGATAGGTATTCTTCAAATCTTTCAGAGACCTTCAGAATATGGCATTTAAAATGTTTTAAAAATTTAGGAATTTTCATTACGGTGAAACACATGTGCTCTGGGTAATACTAATCTACTTCAAGAGGAAGATGGGCATTGAACAGGTTCCTTATGGAGTTGGTTAGCCATTTGGGCAAGAAACTGCTATTGCCTGGACTGCTTCACTGGACATGCAGTACCCACAGAGAAATGACTGCTAAACTTGCCTAAAGGTGAGATGATCCTTTGAGGCTCCTGCTTCATAAAAGAATCTGTTCTGCAGGACACAGAAAAGTGACAGACAAACTGTCAATATAGGTGAAACTGATTTTAAAATTTCCTGCTTCATGGAAAAGTCTGTTGGACACTATTGGCCTATAGGCTGAAGATGGATGCCCCAACGATACAGGAAAAACTTTGGGTGACCATACAGGCACTGAGGTGTCTCTGTCAATTCTAGAGTTTTGGAAGTTGCTTGCAATGCACCTTATGTTTATTTAGGTAATATTATATCCTTATGGAGTTAATGAATTTTTAGTTATAGTTTTCCTAAGTTATAATAAAAGATTATATCTACTTATTACAACTGTAGTTCTTGCTTGATACATGTTTTATTATATGTAATTGTACTATGTTAAAGTCTTCCTTTTTGTTTAAACAGAAAAGGGGAAATAGTGTAGGAGGTCCTTCTGTCTATGCGTTGCTTTCACTGGTTAATAAAGGAACTGCTTTGGGCCTATAGCAGAGCTGTAAGTGAACAGAGCTAGGTGGGGGAAAACTAATGGCATGCTGAGAGAAAGGAGGCAGAGTCAGAGAGCCACCATGGAGCCGCCACCAGAATAAGACATGCCAAATCTTTGCAGGTAAGCCACTGTCACATGGTGATAAGACCAATAAGGTGCCTTAGGCAAGCTACTGTTAAAAAGATACAGTGTTACTAAGCTTTACAATATTCTTTCCTTTATGAATCTTTTATCAATCAATTAATCTACAAATGCCTCCCTAAATCTTTGGCACCAGCCTTGACTACTCTTCTGACCTCTAAACTTGAATTTCTCCTCTTCCACAGTATATATGACCGAAAGAAACCCATTATGGCTCAAAGACCAAATTCACGTTCCTATTCCAGAACACATGGTCTCAGCTAACAGTTATTGTAGTCTTAGTCATCCATGAGAATAAATCTGGGCTCCTTATCTTCTAACTACCTATTATAGGCCTAAAATTAGATAAACAATTTTTGTCAGTTTTAACTTCTTTTCCTTTCAGTTAAAAGAACAATTGCTTTAAAACAGCATAAATCCCCTCCCTTAATTCCTCTGGTAACGTGGCCTTTTGTTTCCAAACAGAGATCAAGAGACTCAAACTCGAAAATATACCATACTGTCTACTTTTCCAAGCCCTTGGGTAGTCTCTCATGAAATAAATTCCAACTACCTCTTCTTAATATTCTTCAGTCCTGTCAGTTACCAAACAGATTCAGCATTCTTCCAGCACACCCCAGAGTTCATGTCTGGATGCTTTGTCTTACATTTTTTACTATTCAGCAAAATGCCTCATTCTCTAAGACCTAAAGGCTTTTGTTATCCTCAAAACATATAATTTTCCTCACATTCGAGATGCCACCAGACTGTAAGATGTTTACCAATTTTATGGCAGGCAGTGGTGGCACACACCTTTAAACCCAGCACTTGAGAGGCAGAGGCAGGCGGTTCTCTGTGAGTTCAAAGCCAGCCTGGTCTACAGAGCTAGTTCCAGGACAGCCAGGGTGGTCCCACAGGGAAATCCCATCTTGAAAAAAGAAAGAAAGAAAGAAAGAAAGAAAGAAAGAAAGAAAGGAAGGAAGGAAGGAAGGAAGGAAGGAAGGAAGGAAGGAAGGAAGGAAGGAAGGAAGGAAGAAAGAAAGCAAAGATATTTACCAATTTAGAAATAGTAAAACGATGGAAACCTATATCTCAGACATAATAAAATGCAACTTCTTTCTTTAAAGTATCAATTCAGTGTTTATATTTCATATTTCTTTTTAAGGCTTTTTGTATTGTGACTTAGTACTTACTGTCAACCTCTTTTATATTATAAACACTTAGGGATCAAAATTCTCCCATCTATGATTCTGTAAAAATTAGACTACAAACAAGATGCCAATAAATCACTTAACCACAAAAGCCTGACAAGTTGAGTCCAATACCTGGAGCCCATGTAAAGAGGAGAGCACCAACTATACAAAGCTGTCCTCTACCATTCACATGCATACTGTGACACATGGATACTCAAAACACATGCGCATGCACACACATTACGCCATTAGTAATGTTTTAAGGGCAGATGCACATATGGAGTCACACAGACTGTGAAAACACAAGAACTGTATAAACAAGCTAAGTCCCACACTTATCTATCCAAAGAGCTCCTGGTAACTGATAGCTGCTGGGAGAGGGAAAGCTGGTTTTCTTTAATGGAGTGACAGTGAGTATATCAACTGCATTCCAGGGGAGGTTCCATGCTTAGCCAATACAAACTGGACTCCATGGCATTATTTTTGTAGGTTTTTTTTTTTAATCTTTATTTTTAAGAGAGACCACATGAAGTTGGGTAAGCAAGGAGGTAGGATCTGAGAGGAGCTGGGGATGTGTATATATAATAAAAAGATATATAAAATTCTCAAAAAATGAAAAGAAACATTATTTTTAAATCATCACTAGAAAACATTAACAATGATAATAGTGGTAGTAGTGGTAATGATAGTGATGGTGGTGGTGGTAATGGTGGCCCCAGACCAACCATATCTTAGTAACCAATAAAAAATAATAATAATTTATTAAATTCCTCTAGGATTGATGTAATAGAATCTAGATTTGAACATATAAAAACAGGGAGAATGGGAAGAGATCAGATAGACCAAATGACACCTATCTCACTTATCAGAATAAATTAAAAATATACATTAAAACCAATTTGTGAAATGGATCTCATTCAAGTGTAAGATTTTGTATTTTAAAAGATATATTTACTAAACGTAAATGTCATACTGCAAATCTGTCACTCTTCAGTATCAGAAGCTACGTTACAAAATTTTCTACATTAGGAAAATTTCTACATTAAATTTCTACAATAGGAAAATTTCCTCAAACTCCTGTAAAATTACTGCATCCCATCATAATGCAGTAACATGGTTAACTAGCTCCTAAAAGCATGCTCTTCCAAAACTCTGCCAAGGACACTAAATCACAATTGGTGCTTCTCATTCCTGCTTTAAAAAGGTAAGATTCTGCCTGTCTCTAGGCCTAATATAGGGAGTTTTCAGGAATATCAGATTAGCCAATAAGTCATGTGCAACTGGCAAACAAAATAACATTTGCTCTATCTTTAAAGTCACATTATTTAATAATTCTGAATTTCCAAATAACATAGGCGAAGAGTAAAAAAATAGGGCACAGACTGAAAAGCCTTACATTAGGAGGCACTTAGATTAAATGAATAATTTAAGACACAAACAGAAGAAACCATTGAGAGTTTATGCCTACCACTCTTCCACTGCCTGAGCTATTATATAACCGTTTTCCAACCTACAATTCAGCACTCCTAAATTCATCTTCAGCTTGAGATCAGAAATAATCTAGACTCAACATTGCTCTGCAATCCTATCTTGCATGCTACAAACCAGATGCTCTAGCAAGTGACCTGATTCAAGTTTTATATACCTGCTTTAAATTTGTTGTGGCTTGTGTGCCTTTGCTAATGACTGCCCTTGTTCCAGCAAAGTCCTTCCTCTTGCCTATTTGCCAACTCTTGAGCTATCCTTCAAAGCATGGCTCAAGTTTCCTGTCCAGCTGAAGGAGGCTCACAAACTCCAAAACTGGATTACTCCTTCCTCCCTTGAATTCTGACAAAAGTTCATTATGCATCTCTTATCACACACTCATTAGAAATGAAAGCTACCTCTTTTAAAATTATTTCTTCCCACAACTTTGAGTGTCACCAAACCAAGAGCCAATTTTCATTTCTGTAGTTTATCTAACTATAAGAGCCAGTCAGTAAATACCTGAACTGAACATAAGTGCTAGTACTCATATCTAGTTTTGGATAAGTATTTCTTTCCACTGCTTAAAATTATATAGTAACCCAGACTTGTGCCTTCAAGTACACCCAGCCTCTCTACTCTAGGATTGACTACCAACAGCTGCTGCTCCTCTCTGGGTCACTTCCCCCACACACCCATTAAGGTACCACTTGTACCACCGATCCCATGTACCTTCATGGAGAGCCCATGCTTGCACTAAACCTAGGTGGGAGACGTATATTCCTCTCCAACTACAGTTCACCCACCTGAACTGGCTCCCCCAATCCTGTCCATTTTGCACCAAGACCCAGCCTAGTGAAGTCACCAGCTCCTTCCCTCCATACAGCTTCCTCAATTGCCAGTATAACTGGGGTCCCACATTAGTGTCCAGGCCTAGTTTGGTTAGCCACACCCACACCACCCAACCTCCAGGCTTAGATCAAGAGGCAAACACACACCAGCATATGTCCCTACATCTACTAGACTTCACATCATCTACATCATATCCAATTTTCAGACCCAATCTGACCCACATAACCTGTGCTCTGTCCCACTCAATCGTGACCATATCAGACACACAATCAGCAAAAATAGTCCACATATCCATGTTTCATCAGAAAAACACAAACAATATGAAAGAGTAAAGCAGTATATACCACCATCACCCCCAAAATCCACAAAACCTATAAAAATGCTCTCCTGTGATATTTACATAGATGAACCTAGGACACAAAATTTAAAAGAACATTTATAAACTTAATCAAAGAGTTTGAAGATAACACATAGAAACGAAGAACTAAAAAGAGAATGAACCCTAAAGAGAATAAATGTCTAAGTAATACTGATGAAAACACAAACATAACATTGAATGAAGCGATGGAGACAATCCATCAGTAAAGAGTACCACTGAAGAGAACACATGATGAAATGCAAGTAGAACAACTCAGCAAGTTCTATCTGACTATCTGACAAGATAAGACTTCAAACCAAAACCAATCAGAAAAGATAAAGAAGGATGACTTAGTTTAATTAAAGAAACAATGAAGTAAGACATTACAATACTAAACATATATACACGAAACTCTGGTGCACTCAATTTAAAAAAAATTACTACTGCAATTAAAGACACAGATGAACATCCACCTTTAGGATAGGTGGTTTCAACACTCCATTTTCTGCAATACATAAGTCAAAAAATACACAAAGAAAGCTCAGATCAGGTGGATCTAACATATAGCTATAGGATATTTCACCCAAACACCAGAGAATACATATTCTACTCAGCAGCCCATGAAGTTTCATTAAAATAGGCCATATCTTGGGACACAAAACAAATATTAAGAAACTTTAAAAAAGAACAGAAACAATTTTATATTTATATGTATTTAGTAAATCTGACCAGCAAACAAATAAAGCTTAACAAAGCCAATAAATCTCTAGTAAGTAAAAAAATTCATGGAAATTAATCAATGAATGACAGATGGGTCAAAGAAATCATGAAAGAAAAGTATGGGAACTAAATGAACATTAAGACACAGAAAATCCAATCTCTGAGACACATGAAAAGCAGTTCTACAAGAGAAATTTATAGTTTTAAGTGCCTACAATTTAAAATAAAAAGCAAATATATGGCTAATGATTCAACCCACAAATTTGGAAAAACCAAACCCAAATCAGGCAGATGACAAGTAATAATAATAATAACAGGCATTAATGAAACAGAAACAAAGAAAAAGGCAAAGAATCAATCGATCTAAAAACAGGTTCATTGAGAAGATAAACAAGACGCCAATTAACCAAAAGTAAGACAACACAAATTAACATAATCAAAAATGAGTAAAGAAACATTACAGTCGACACCAAAGAAATTTAGAATATTATAAGGGAACAATGTTTTTTAAAAAAAAACAGTAACAGAAAAATAAGAAAGTCTTCTGGCAAAAAAAAATAAACAAATAAATAAATGCTAAGGCTAAGACAGATTCAGAACAGAATTCTACCAGATTATCAAAGAAAATATCCAGCCAAACAGAAGGAGCACTCTGAAACCTATGAAGCCAGAAGACATTAAAGGATTACAAATAGAAAAAGAAATTAAACTATCCTTATATGCAGATGATATGGTATTACACATAAGACAACCCTAGAAATGTCTAACAATTTCACCAAAGTGGCAAGATATAAAATCAACTTACAAAAAAAAATCAGAGACCTTTCTATACGACAACAATAAACATGCTGAGAAAGGGAAACACACTCCTATTCACAGTAGCCTCGAAGAAAAGAAAATATATAAGAATAAATCTAACCAAAAAGGTGAAAGAACTCAACAATTAAAACTTCAAATCTCTGAAGGAAAAAAAAAATGGATCAAGACACTAGATAGGAAACACAAAGACATTCCATACTCATCACTAAAATTTAAAATTATGAAACTGACCATTCTCCCAAAAGCCATTTACAAATTCAATACAATCCAAATCAAAATCCCGATCTCATTCTTACAGAAATAGAAAAAAATCCCTAAATGCACATGAAATCAGAAAAGACCCCAGGTAGCCAAAGCAATCCTAAGCAAAATAAGCAATGCTTGAGGAACTCCTTTCCAGATTTGAAGACGTATTACAGAACTATGGTAATAAAAGCATCATGGTTAACTAGCACAAAACAGACTGATGCAACCAAATAGAAGATCTAAACCTGACTACACAATGGAGAAAAGACCACATCTTCAACAAATGGTGCTTGGAAATGTGGATATGTAGATGCAGAAGGATGAAATCAGACACATACCTATCACCCAGGACTGTGATGCAGTGCTAGAAATATTGCTAGAAGAAATTATAGACAGCACGCTATCCATGTGTAGGGAAGAATTTTCTGAACAGACTCCTTTGCTCACTAATTAAGGCCAACACTGACAAGAGGAACCTCAAAACCAAAAGCAGCTAAACAACTAAGGAAATATCCAAGCAAGTGAAGAGAAAGATCACGGGGTGAGGGAAAGATCTTTGCCAGCCATACATTTGGCAGAGGATTAATACCCAGAATATAAAGCACTCAATAAGCATAGATTTTAACAAATAAGCCATTCAAGAAACAGGATATAGATCCAAGCAGAGAGTTTTCATAGGAAGAAATAAAAGTGGCTAAGAAATACCTTGAAAAAAGAATTTCATCATCAAAATTGTGGCCAACAGTTAACCCTCAGTCACTATTCAAGTGATTGAACCTAGTGCAACCACTCAGAAAATCAGTGTGGAGAATTCCCGAAAAGTTAAAAACAAGTCTTTCATAAAACTAACTATATCACTCCTTGGCATCTGCTTAAAGGACTCAACACTCTACTCCACAGATACTTGCTCAGCCACATTCACTGCTGCTCCAATGAGAAACTATTCTGCTGTAAAGTAATAGGAAATTGTGACATTTTCAGGTAAATCAAACCAGAAATTATACTGAGGTAACCCAGCCTCAGAAAGACAAATGCCACATGTCCTCTCTCATCTTCAGTTCCTAGCTCCAAACCTTCAGATATAAGTGTAGTTCTCACTTCTCACCAAAGAAACGTCTCTTTGCAACAGCAGACAATCATGAAAAACAACTGGTTAAAATGCAGAGATCAACTGTTGCTCAGCACAACTTTTATACCTAAGGCTCAAGGAACTGCGGTGGGAAATGCTCTTGTACACTGTAAAAATCTGTCACTTACTGGTTTAATAAAAAGCTGATTGGACAGTAGCCAGGCAGGAAGTATAGATGGGGCAATCAGACTAGGAGAATTCTAGGAAGACGAAAGGCTCAGTCTGCAGTCAAAACCCAGACACTGAGAAAGCAAGATGAGAATGCTACACTGAGAAAAGGTACCAAGATGGGTAACTAAACAGATAAAAAATTATGTATTAATTTAAGATGTAACAGCTAGTTAATAATAAACCTGAGCTAATAGGCCAAACAGTTTATAATTAATATAAGCCTCTGTGTGTTTCTTTGGGACCAAGTGGCTGCAAGATCAGGCAGGACTTCCATCTACAAGGAACATTTTAGAAAAGGAGGCAGAAATATAGCACAGTCAAAAGACTAGGAAATCTGCTGTAAGACTGCTGAAAGCTGGCTAAATAAGACCTGAATAAGTACATCACCAATAGATATATCATCATGGAAGAGGGAAATCCCAAGGAGCCCTAACCCCAAACAAAGAACTACAAGCAACTAAGGGACACTGAGAGTGGAAGAAATAGTCTTCACCTCATAAAGAATTATGAGGACCATAATTCTTTATCCAATATCAATCAAAATCATACATACAAGTAACACTAGAAGGTCAGAAAGCTGTATTTGTGTGTATGCGCACAAACACATGTGCAAAACAGTAACAACTTAAAAAAGAGGCCATGAACTTGAAAAGGGAGCAAAAGGGAGGCAGAGGGTTATGGGCAAAGTTGGAGGGAGGAAAGATGTAATTATATTTCAATTTCAAAATTCACAAAAAATAAGTGTACCCTAAATTCTCGTTAACAATTTGTGTTACACAGACATATAGATATATTGATGAATATACACAAGAAAACTGCTGAGCTTTCAAAATCATTCCCAAGATTTAGCCTGTGCTGCTCAGTATCATAGGCAATTGCTTTTCTCTAGCACCTCTAACCGTAGGCAAAATGTAGTCAGTGGACAGGCAGCACTACAGTCATTACTTCTCCTCCTCTTTCCAAACTCTTGTGACGCCCCTGGCAGGCGTCTCTTCCAGAACTCCAGTTTCATTCAGACTATTTACCCCTCTGATGCACTAGCTTCTGCCATACAACCCTACTGTAATGGTTAGTTTTTAGTTTTAAATGTCAACTTGCCAAAGCCTAGAATCACCTAAGAAGATAATTTGAATGAAGAATTCTCTCAGTCAAGTAGACCTGTGGGCAGTCCTATAGAGTATGGTCTTGTTAACAGACATAGGAAGACCCAGCACTTTGTGGGTGGTGCATCCCATCCACTGGACCCTGAACTGAATAAGAGTAAAGAAATGTAGCTGAGTAACAACATAAGAAAGCTGGTAGAGTAAGAGCATTCATTGCTCTCTGCTCTTGAACGTGGATGTGATGTAACGACTACTTGACTTCCTGGACAAATTTAAACCTAACAAAGTTGACGTTTTATCACAGCAGCAAAAACGAAACTAGTTTGTTTCCTCCCAGAGCCATGGCTTCTGTATTTGGATAAGACTACTGGCTCTCATCTCTACTCCAGACCTAATGTGAATATAGACACTTCTTTCTATGGCAAGCATCTCAGCTGCTCATAGATTCCTGTTTGGTTACTGACCAATTCCACTATTAGTGAATTTAGTTCTTGGATTAACTTTCCTCTGTTGAATAATCTCTTAAAGTTACTATTTTCTAGAAAAAAAAAATGAATTCTCAGCCAGGCCCAAGCCTGTAATCTCAGCACTTGGAAGGCTGAAGAGAGGCCAGACTGGGTTACATAGTAAATACCAGGCAGAACAAAGCTAAAGAACAAAACCCTGTCTCTGAAAAACAAATTAACAGAAAAACTGTATTGAATATATTTCAGCATAATGAAGTATTAAAAACTTTCAAGTGAAGACAGCTTATTATACAAAAAACATTATTCTGAACATAGATACAGAGAAAATCAGCCCTTAAATTCTTAAAAGTAAAAATAATCTAACATTTTATTCATAGCAAAATATTTCTCACTAGGATGAAGTCTTTACTCAGCTGCAATATTTGCCTGAATTAAATCAATCACATACAATAAAAATGTCACTTTTTTGAGACTTACTTAGTAGAGGGGAAAATTGGAAAAGATTATGGGATTTGGAGTCACTGCAGGCCAAGACATCTGTTCAGAGGAAAAAAATGTTAAGGACCTCCTGTCACTGACTTATCATTCAAATCCATAAAACTCAGGACTTTTTTAAACTCAGTACTTTTAAAAGATAAACTGAACTAGACTATTCAGTTAAAGCCATGTTTATCCAAACATACTTCAATACATTTGCTTAAGATTACAAAATAGCAAAGTAAAAAAAAAGAATCACCTTAAACATATGGAATACAAGCATACTCTGTAAGTAGTTCAATGCTAACAACAGGTTATTACATAAAAGACTTCTTTATTCTTTTTTCAGTAATTCCTACCAAAAAAAGTCCTAGTAGAATAAGACTGATAAAATAATTCACTCTTGCGGGGCAGTGGTGGTACAGGCCTTTAATCCCAGTACTTAGGAGGCAGAGGCAGGGGGATCTCTGTGAGTTCAAGGCCAGCCTAGTCTACAAGAGCTAGTTCCAGGACAGGCTCCAAAGCTACAGTGAAACCCTGTATCGAAAAACAACAACAGCAGCAACAACAACAACAACAATAACAACAACAACAACAATAATAATAATAATTCACTCTCTGCCTTTAATCTCAGTACTTGGGAGGCAGAGGCAGGCTGATCTGAGGTCAAGGACAGCCTGATCTACAGAGGAAATTCCAGGACAGCCAGGGCTACACAGTGAAACAAAATAAAAGAATGAGGGAGGGAGGGGAAGAAGGAAGGAAGGAAGATCATTTTCTGTCCATATTGTATTCAAGAAATAGGGAAGTTCCACAACAGAAAGAACATGGATTATTTTTCTTCTGAGTAAAGAGCATTTCTTAATCTCTGAATGCATGGTCTTGATCTCTACCGAACAATATTTTAAAATCCCATAAATGTACAAATTAAGATCTAAGGTCAATTTGAGATTACAGACACTGAAAGAATAAGAAATGTAAAGAAACAGGTATCTACCATTATTAATAAGGGTCTGCTGAGCATAAAATTCCAGACATTTATATAAACAACCTATCTCATTTAAACTTTATGAGATAATTTTATGAAAATGTTACACATATTTTCCAAGCTATCTCACTAATAAACAACAGAATCTGAATTTCTACTCAGTAGTATCTGGGTCTAGATTGTAATACTATTAACAATTCTCCTTTCTTTTCTCTAGAATAAGATGCCCTGTGGTAGTATCAAAGTAAAATAAAACTTTTTTTTACAAAAACAACTTGAGTCCTAGTTATTTTTCAAGAGTCTTTCAAATATCAAGCTTTCAAATAACTAACATAATTAAAATTGAAATCACAGTTTTAATGAGTCTATGTTCAAGTTCTATAAGTAAACAGACTATAAGAATCTATTATGTAAAGTTCCTAAGTGATTCCCAATTAATATAGACTTCTTACTGATAAAGACTCAAAAGTTAGATCAACATCTCCAATCCATCCTCCTGCCCACTGCTCTTGTGGGTTGTTCACCATATGCTCAGATTAGCCTTGGTGTTCTTCCTGCTCAGTCATTCTTACGAGCTTGTTGGCAGTACATGAAAAACGTTAAGCAACTGTCCATGATCCTTGTCAAAATTTTCACATCTGTTTTCTAGTACCTACATGGGCACCAATATTTTACATACTACTCCTTCCCAAACAACAACAACAAAAATTAATACCATATCAAGGTTGATATTTTACAACCATGAGCACATAACTAAAACAAAAATTCCATAATAACCACATTTATATTTACTGTGCATAATACATTCTATATTTTCTAATTGTTTAGAAAATCACAGTAGCAACCCACTAAGCTGATCTCACAAACACTAACCTACAATTAGAAGAATGTTGCTCTACTTCTAACCCCACTAAGAATATATTGATGAACTTGAGTGTTTGACCTTCTATCTCTCCACAGTGAAGGAGATAAAGGACAAGGAGGAGAAGAAAGGAGAAACTCTTCTCTAGCACATCAGAAGAGCTAATTCACCAGCCCTTCCAAAAAGGGCTGTAATCAGATTACAAAAGATCTGTAATCAGTTTGATCATTTTAATTGTACGCAACTTGGTACAGTCATAATATTTGACCAATTTCAACACCATATTCAGCCTTTCATCTCAAATAAACTGTACTAACCAAGCAATTCCCAATGACTATTTTAGGCAACTCTTTACTGATATTTATAAGGTTATGCTGTAATAGAATAATGAACTCATATAGCCATATGATCAAGGCTCAACAAATTATGAAATTCTGCATTGTTTAATCCACAAAACCTGTTATCTCACCTCACCCATACAGACTTAAACATGAAAACTACAGATTCTTTCCATCTAATCACAGAGGCGTTATTACAATAGTACATACAGTAATTTCTTGTCATCTTGAGATGCTGCCCTTTTTTTTAAGACAGGGCTTCACTATGTAGCACTGGTTGCCCTAGAACTCACTCATTATGTAGACCAGGCTGGCCTATATCACACAGAAATTACTTTGTCTCTACCTCCCAAGTGCTAGGGTTAAAGACAACCACTATCATGCCTGGTAAGATGCTGCAATTTAGAAATACAATCAATTAAACTATGGAAAAGATGTGCTGTCAGGAAGTTCTTCCGTGATTAAATAGTACAATGACTTTTAAATAATTTATTAAATAAATTGATTTTATATTGGATGATTAGCCAATACGAAAAGAATTACAATGTTTCAAATGAAAGTTTTACACAGATTTCTCCTTATCATCATTATTGTAAAGCCATTGAGCCAGTATATTAGTCAGAATGTCAAAAATAGGACGTTTTCTTAACAGAACACTGTAAAAAATAATCTAGGATTACTTATGATTATCATTATTCCGCATAAGGAGTCATGACTAATTAGAAAGGTCTATTTTTAAAGTATAATTTTAATAGATTTTTGTTTGACCTAAATGTCAGAATTACAGAATGTGAAGATATAACTTCACAACCCCCCAAAAATAATATTGGTTTTACAAAACAGTTTAACTAAAACAATGAAGAAATACATGAAAAATCCTACAAGCAATAATAATTTCTCATTTCAGTTCACACAACATACACTACCATTCTAGTGATCTACCCAAACTGCTCTAGATAGATATAAAAGCATCATTATTTAGATTAATACAGAGAATGACACAAAAAGAGTGTTGAGGGAAGGGGGATATATTAATTTATAATAAAACATACTATTCAACTTAAAATATAATCCTTTACTGATGGGTTAGCTTTCCTACTATTTTCAGGGTTCAAGTTTGTTAATGATCAACGGTTGGTTTTTATTGCCTTTAACAGTCAAATGGAAACTCAGTAAGTTGGTTAAACTCTAGTCTAAATATGAAGAAAACAAATATAAAGTGATAAACACAAAGAAATTTAATCAATATTCCAAAGCTAAGCATTGGTATAAAAGCATAGGGAAAAAAGCGATCATATGAGCTATGTATGAGGGGAGAAGGAGCAGACACATGTGGGACATGAAGGACTAAAATATTTCCCAAGTCAAAGCAAAGACAAAACATTTTACACTCAGCAGTGATAAAAGAAACTTAAGAGATTGAGACAGCAAATATATGCAGACAAACACAAGCAAAACACACTTTACACGTGCACTCACTCATCTCGCTCGGAAAGGATAGGCATTGAGGCTTCTCCGTTTTTTACATTAAGGCTTTTCATTTTAGAAGAAAACAGAGGAAATAAAACAGTGACAGTTTTTACTTTTAAAATAAAAATAAATCTCCTAATCAGCAATACAAAGAAAACTCATCAATTTTCTTTCTAAATAATAATAAGGCAGTTATACAAGATAATTAAGTCAGCTAGTCAAAATTCAGCTTAATATTAGCTATGTAAATCAGGAATGTGATTTACCATTCCAGTTTCTATTTCCTTAGTTGTGAAGATAAAGTGAATTAAGATATGTAATATGTTAGAATATAAAGAAGCAAGTTAAAGTAATAACTAAAATTCAGGTTATAACAATTATAGGACTGGAAGTAGTTTCTATCAGACTTTCAGAAAGTTCTTTAAAACTTAACTACTTAGCTTGTGCAAGGACCCGACGTTCAATTCCTTGTATCATAAATAATAGTACAACCATTTTTATGTATGGAAAGCATAGGATGTTATATGGAACACCTTAAACTCAATTGCATTATAAAAATTACATGAAAAAAAGAAAAGCTGAATCCAGTTAGGACACCCTTTGTGTTTCTCAAATGTTTAGAAAAATCTGCTTCAAATCTCGAGAATACACTACCCAACTGAGATATCAGACACACTGCTTTTACCAATAAAGACACTTTCATCTAGCATTACACGTGGACTCAAGATTCTAAAACTCAACGACCTGGGGAGCAAGTTTTTCAAGAAGTACACCAAACTATTATAGCAAAATAACATAAGACCCAAAGCAAAAATGTGATGCAGGCAACACACAACATACAGAACATGGAATTTTGTACTTTTCCTTGCCCTGAATCCCAGAGCTGGCTCACTCTATGCTCTTTATTTCACCCTTCACTGAACCTTCCTATACCAGGCCATCTCTACGTCCAGGCATTACCTACATCTTGAGTACAGAATAGGGTCTTTCTTGTTCAGCACCACTGTATCAATATGACATCTACTAAATTAGCATCACAATCAAATTCAAAGACAACATAAAAGCGAATTTCTTTGCCACTGCATTCAAAGGTTTCTTTTTCTATGGTGCCTACAATTGATGCCTTCTGTGCACAGCACGGCACTAATAATATCTGGTTTTATGGATTATATTTTGATGTACTACACATACAAAAGCGGTAACATTTCAGTCCAATCAGTTTAACACATAAACTGCATGTTAAAGTTTCTGGATTCCGTTCAACTCACAGTTGAGAAATGAGATTCTTCAGAAAGCGACTGGGGGAATGTGGGGGGGGGGGCAGGTATAAAAAACCGTAAACTTCAAAAACTACTAGAAAGCTGAATTAGTTAATAACTTAAAATACTTAAACTCTTTACTATTCATAACTAGTATTGACCAAACTCTAGGTCGCTTTTGCACAGAATGTTTGGGAAGATTAGTAAACTTCAAGAAAAACAGGAGGAAGGGCAACTTTCACCATAGTTTTACTAGGTTCCTGACAGGCCTCGAACTTTCAAGCTGGTGTGAATTCTTAAGAAGCGCTACAACAAATGAAGGCAGCAGGGGTTCTCTCTTCAGGCTGCTCGTCCCGGGGTATAAGCAGCCTGACTTCCGGCCTGTGAAGGAAACGTGCTGCCAGGGCTGAAATGAACAGGGGAACCGACCAAGGAGGAAGTGGGGCTGGCTGAGCCATCCGGCTCTGCCCGGTGGCTCCGGGGCCTCGGAGGCCTCCAGCGGAGCGGGAGAGCGGACTGTGGGGCTGCCTCGCCCGCCCGCCCACCCGCCGCCGCAGATCGAGCCTCCGCCCGCCTCCTCCCCAGCCTGCGCCGAACCCACGGCCGAGCGAGCGCGGAGCGGGTCGGCCGCCTCAGGCCTCAGGGCGGCGGGACGGACCCAGCGAGGGAGGCTGAGGGGAGGCCGGGGAGGGAGCAAGGCGTGTGCGGCTGGCCGGGGAGGACGCCGGGGAGGCGAGGCGCTTTTTCACCGTTAGCCTCGTGATCGTGATGTGTTTACCTGTGCGCAGCAGGGCTCCCCAGCTCCTATTCCCTGAATCCTCCTCCCCTCCTTCCTTTCTCTCTTTCTCTCTCTTTCTCTCTCTGTCTCTCGCTCGCTCGCTCTCTCTCTCTCTCTTTCCCCCTCAGTCTGCCGTGCTCTCGTGGAACCTGCCGGCCTGAGCGGCAAGAGGAGGGCGGGAGGTGGCGACGGTGACCAGCGGGCACGTGACCACGCTCGCGCCGTAACGGCGTCCGCCTCCCGCCGCGCGCCCTCCCGGCGCCCCACCTCTGCTACCCTTGCGTCCCGGGCCGGTGCGCAGGCGCGCGGACGAGCGGCCGGGTACGCGCCGGGCCGGCGGTTCCGGCGAGCGCCGGGCGAGGAGGCAAAGAGCACGAACCGGCCCAAGGCGCTGCCCGGGCCCAGCCGGGGTATAGGAGCCGCTACCCGAAGCCCCCACGCGCCACCAACTTCCAAAAGAGGGACTGACGAGGAGGGAAGTCAGTCCCGGGAGCGTCCTGGGAAGCTAGCGCTCCTGCCTAGGAACTCACATTTCCTTGTCAACTGTAAACGGCCTTCCTTCATCATTGGTCTTCAGCTGTAGACATGCTGACTGCTCCTGCCACCCAACTCTGTTTGGAGGGACTCATTCACACTTGGTGAAGATCTTTGTACGAACCCAGAAATGTTATTTTTCTAGCAAACCCACGCCGGTATAACCATGTAGGCTTTATCTTTTCATACCTTAAGTCTAGTCTCCCTAACCATCTAATGACTGACAACTTTGGCAGAACATTACATCCTAGTCTTATCACTCTCTGCCCTGCTTAATCCTGACATAGGGTTTCCTTTAACCTCCAGCGCTGGGATGCTTGTGTTTGCTTCTCCCATAGGAAAGCATTTGAGTGATAATGGTAATTAAAGTGGCAAATACCTCATATAGTTTTGGTTTTTTAATGTATCTCTTTTATTAGTCTAGCTTTACAAAAAAAAAAAAAACTTAAAATGGAAATTGGTTGTCTTGTTCAGAGTAAGAAAACCGAGACACAGAAAGGTCAGAAGTTAGCTAGCTTCCAAGGAAGTAATACCATACCACACTTCACACGGGGAAACCCTTGTTTTTTCTAATGCCCTTCTTGCTGTGGCAGAAACTGAACAGGTTGAATGGGGTTAGTACTTCTGGCTAGATGTAATCACTGCTGATAAATAAAATGTAAAACAAACAAACAAACAAAAAGCCTCACTGAAAGTTTTGGCTAAACTCACATTACATTAGACTGATGGTTTGTGAGAGGGCAAAGAAACAGGACTAGCCACCCAATCCTATGTGAGGATGTGAGGATGCATCATACGAAGAAACAACAGAAGTTGATAGTCAGCCGTGTAATGGAATTCTGCGTGTATAAGGGACTCTTCTCCAGTCCCGACACACCTCATCCAGAACCTCATCTCCTTCTTGACATCCTGAAGTTCTTCCACTCTGCTGATGTTACTGGAATTTTAGGAGTCACCAGATCACACAGGGGACATCTGTAGCTCCTCTTGAAGGTCTTAGTCTCATTCACAAAAGAAAAGACTGCAAGCTCAAGGGCAATTCTATTAGAGTTTAAAAGAAAAACTCCAAAGATGACACTCTGTAAAGCTCAGCTGCTTCAGTGGGCAATCTGGTGGTTTGAATAAGAATGGCCCCCATAGGCTCACATGTTTGAATGTTTAGTCATTAGGGAGTGGAACAGATAGGATTAGAAGGGTTAGAAGATGTGGCCTTGTTGAAGAAAATGTGTTAGTGAGGGTAGGCTTTGAGGTTTCAGAAGCTCATTCCAGATGCAATCTCTCTCTCACCCTCCTCCCCCATCAGGATGTAGCTCTCCAGCACCATGTCTATTTGTCCATCCGTGCTTCTCACCATGATGACAATGGACTAAACTGGCACTGGAAGCGAGTTGCCCTGGTCATGGTGTCTCCTGACAGCGACCATTGAAGCTGGCACAGAGGGGCAGATACACGACCGACCAACATGCAGCTGCATAGTACGGAGGGAGCAAGCACAAAATGCTGTGCAGGGAAGCACAGGGTGCAAAGAAAAGCATGCTTGGGGGGGGGGGGGGGGGAAGAAAGAAAAACAGGAAAGATAACATTTTTCTGAAGAGCAGGCTGACATACTAGCGACGCAGCTGCAGCCCTGCCCAGGGGACTAAGATTCTAGGAGGCAAAAGGATCTCAGTGGAGAACTAGTCACCAACCCATCCCTCTAATTTAACTCACGGTGACTCCAGCTTTTAACGGTAACCCCTACCCAAGCAAAGGGCCCAGGCCAGCTGGAATATTAGATCTCCAGGCCTGAGAGCACATTGCCTCTATGTGGAAGTTTTTAACTCTAACACTGGCAATAGGCACCCAGCTTACCTACAAAAATGTGAGCCAAAAAAACAAGATGATATGAGAAACAGCCTGGTCAACCCCCGTGACCTGTCCTGCTAGTTCTGAGACTGGCAGGCCCACTTGACCTCATGACATGCAGCTCCATTATCCTTTAGAGCACAATAGAAACTAAGGAGCCAGCTTCTCACTGGCTTGTTCTTTATTCCCTCAGAAATTGTCTGTAAGAGCCCAGTCTACCACAGCAAGGCAGAGAATGGCCCTGTAGGCTCAGTCTTAAGGTAAAAAAAAAAAAAAAAAAAAAAAGGAACCTTAAAAAAAATAAACTAAACTGAGGAATAATAATTCTATAAAATAGGAACATGGTATAAAATTCACTTAGAGTTATGCTACATGTAATAAAATTAATAAATTAAGGTGGGAGAGTTGCATTTTCAGCCAACATCTCAGCATTGTTAGGAACAGTATCTATATGAACTCTTCATCTTGGGTGAAGCAGCGTGAAACACAAAGAATTGCAAATCATGTTTAGGAACTATGGAAGCTACAGGAACCACCCTTGAATCTAACTGACTTCATGAGCACTCAATTTCATTCATTCAAGGCAGGCTAACATGCTGATAAATATACATCCTGTATATTTATATGTATGGAACGGCATTGTCCTCTGGGAAGTGGGAGGTTTGTGGCTTTCTCTTTTTAAAGATTTCATCATTTATTGCTATTTTCACAATAAAACTTGCTGCATTCAGTCCCATTTTTGTTCTTTTGTTTCTCCGAGGTCCTGAAATGAAACATACCCTCATTTCATCCCTTGTCCCATTTTCACACGACAGTTCCAGGATGCAGGGCTGGCTCCAGAGACAGCTTAACTCTCATTCTAGTCATAGAAAACAAAAGTGACATTATTTTTTAGAATGCTTACCAAAAAAATGAAAATAAAAATCTGAAACCAAAAATGGATTTGTATGTAGTGTCTGCATACCTATGTGTGATAGACTTCTGGCTCCTCCCCTTCCAAATCTATTTCTCTCTTCTTCCATTGGAATTGAGTTTCAGCTGGGAACACAGCCATCCATCTGGAGGCTACATTTTCTATTTCTCGTTGTGGCTGGGTGTGGCCATGTGACTCCGTTTTCATCCATAGAATGCTGGAGGAAGCAATGTGTTCATTTTCTATATTACTTGCTTTACAAAAAAAAAAATGCTCACCCTACAGTGTTTCTCCCTCCCCATTCCTGCTGTACATTATACAGAAATACAGACACAGTGACCTAGCTCCCAAGATACATAGGCTGGCAGATCAACCAGGGAAAGCTGCTGGGTCTCTGGATTGCTGTATGGAAAACTATCTATACAATGCTGACTGCACCCACCAACTTTTATTAGAGAGATAAATGCATAACTTATTTAAGATAAGGAATTTCTAAGCTTTCATTAAAACCATATATATGCCTAGAAAGACATGATTCTTAAAAGGTGACTGAAATGTGAATATTGGAGGCATGTGATATATTTTTGTACCCTGAAAAATGTATAGCAAAAATGTCTCATTTGGTCTTTGACTCGCTAATTGATTCTATCCATTCGAACAACCAGTTAAAAAGCACTCAGTGGGCACAAAGGAAGACAGATGCTGAGGGACCAGTGATGGGAAAGGTATCAGTTAGCTATGTCCCAACAGTAATCCATAACAAACAACCCCAATATCTGAATGACTTAAAAACGCAAACATTTATTTTATTCACTCAGGAGTTACAGGTTGGCAGTAGGTTACCCAATCTCACTTGGATTGACTGGGCCAAAATGGACTTTGTTGGATTCTAGATTTGTGGTTGAGCTCAAGTCTTTTCCACATGTGTTCATTTTGTTTTCTGTCTGTATTTTGGGAGGAGTAGCTTGTTTGAGTCACTGTTCTACTTCTGTGATAAAACACCATGGCCATGGCAACTGCCTTAGTTAGGATTGTATTACTATGAAGAGACACCATGATAACTAAGCAGCGGTGGAGACACCCTCCTTTAATTCCAGCACTCATGAAGCAAAGACAGATAAATCTCTGGGATCAGAGGCCAGCCTGGTCTATAGAGGGAGTTCCAGGACAACCAGGGCTACATAAAGAAATCCTGTCTCAAAAAAACAAGAAAGAAAAAGACATCATGACCACAGCATTTAATTGGGGCTGGCTTATACACTTATACTTCAGAGGTTTAGTCCACTGTCATCATGACAGGAAGCATGGTAGCTTGCAGGCAGACATGGTGCTGGAAAGGTAGCTGAGAGTTCTACAACCAATTGTCAGACAGCAGGCAGAGACAGTGAGCCATGATGCCTGGCTTAAGCTTCTGAAGACCTCAAAACACACCTGTGACACACTTCTTCCAACAAGGCCACACCTCCTAATAGTGCCTCTTCCTATTGGTCTAGTGGGGGCCATTTTTATTCAAACCACCACAGCAACAATAGAAGGAAAAGTTTATTTGGGGCTTCTAGTTCCAGAGGGTTAGAGCCCATGATGGCAGAGTGAAGTCCTAATGGCAAGTATAGGAAGCAGAGAAAGCATACTGGCAATGACAGAATGCTCTTGAAACCTCAAGCCCACCAGTGACACATCTCCTCCAATAAGGCCACACTTATTAATCCTTCCCAATTAGCCACCAAAGTGAGGATCAAGTATTCAAATGCCCTAGATTTGGGCATTTTTGTTGGGGACAACTCATTCAAACCTCCACACAGCTACATGCAACACACTTTCTCTACTCATGTCAGATGACAGAAGTACAGAGGACAAAGGAACATTCTGTGTTTCTTTAGGCTTTGCTTCAGAATTTACACTCTCATTTCCACTTACATCCCACTGGCTTAACCAAGACATCCCACAAAAGCCAATAGAAAATGGTGCTTAGTCTAGTTGGTAGTGATGGGACGTTCAATAGCTGAAGATGTGATGACTCATTCCAATATAAGGGTAACGGAAGAATAGAGTGATATAAAGCAATTGATCACAGGTAGCCAACAGCAGGATGGTCAAAGTGATTGTAATTTATGAGGAACTTTAAAAGAATAAGGCACAATATCATGAAACTATCTCCACATTCATACACTCGTGCAGCATTGTGCTGCTTTCAAGTGTAATTCTCTAGAAAATAGAAAACCTACTTTATAGTACCATAATAAAGGTAAAGATTTTACAAGCACAGGGGTCTTAAAAATTATGGTTCCCATGGCAAATATAACATACTCGTCTGTGCCCATATACTATAAAGACAGAAGTCCTAACTACAATCAGAAAGGAGAAAACATGCATTTCAGACATAAGGATGCAGAAAGAATTATGGACTCAGTTAGAAAATTACTTTGGGAATTTCATCTTACAGACAAAGCCTCAAGTAATATGCAACATCATATACTGATGTTTTAATAGGTACCTTTATAAAGTCATTTTCTTTCCTTTAAAAGGGCTACAATGTCACGATCCAAATAAAGTGAAACATGTTTCCTTATTTTCTATTTTTGTTCCAAACTTCAACCGTTCACTTGATGCTTCTTTGTTGGGCTCTAATTCCTCATGAGAAAGTTGACTTCATGAACTTGGAAAATTGGTATTATTTTCTGTTTACTTTTTAACACACAAAATCCTGTGGTCACCTTGTTTTTAGTTTAATAAGTATGTTCTGAATAGCTAAGGTGGGTTAATATGATGCAATCCACAGCTTGCCATTAATCTGGCTATTGGAAGGACATTAGACACTATGAAATAGTAATTAAAATTTAATTTTAATTCAGTTTGCACACTTAAACACCAGAAGTTGTAACACTGTTTTATCAAAAATACTTAAAGAACATAATGCTATTCCTTCCAAATTCTGTAGCGTCATAATGTGTCATATGTGTAGCCAACTCCCCCTGATATCAAATTATCAATTCATTTATGTATGCCTAAAGACATGAACAGATGCATTCTTGAAAAACTGGAGTAGAGCTAAATTTCACGTTTCAGAATATTCTCTCATTTAACTTTCATATCTTATGTTAAAACATTCGAAGGTATAGTCCTACAGCAAAAGCCTTTAGGGGTGTGTCTACTATTGAGATTCATAAAGGGACTGTCTAGACATATCTGATAGGCAACCTTATGATTTCCTGCTAAAATGCCCACAAATATACAGAAAAGAAGAAAACCCAGCATATGGCACTGTAGACTCAAAAAGAAAGAAGACAAGTTGTTAAGGAGCCTGTGGAATTTCAACTAATTGTTTCTTTGGTAATGATAGACTGAAACCTCATTGAGCCATTGTCCCTGAGTCCCTCACTCTGAGAGAAACGTAATGGATGATGAGAAAACAAGAACAAATGAAACAACATATCAAGACAAGGAAAATTCCTGGTGTGTCCTCAGAGACTGCCTTTAACTCCAATACACATACTTTGCTGATAGCAGATAAATGTGAGCTACACTCTGTCTTTACTGAACTTAATTTGGTTAATATTTATCTCTCCAGGAATTCAGAAGCATTTCCTAGCATGCACCATGTCAGTAAGAAAGACAAGTGAACAGAAAGGAGCCTAACCTTGGGATTCTTATTTACTCAATGGTAAGAGCTAAAAACTGTCATGAATAACTGTGTGTGTGTGTGTGTGTGTGTGTGTGTGTGTGTGTGTGTGTGTATGTGTGTGTGTGTATGTGTGTGTGTGTGTTACAAGGATAGGGGCCCTTTGTTTGTCCCGGCCGCATGGCTAACTTACACCCGAAATAACCACACAGAAATCGTATTAATTAATTAAATCACTGCCTGGCCCATTATCTCTAGCCTCTTATTGGCTAACTCTTACATATTAGTTTAACCCATCTCCATTAATCTGTGTATCACTACGTGACAGTGGCTTACAGGTAAAGATTCAGCATGTCTGATTCTGGTGGCTCCATGGCAGTTCTGACTCTACTTTTTTCCTTCCAGAATTCAGTTCTGTCTTCTCCACTTCTCCACCTACCTAAGTTCTGCCCTATCATGCCAAGCAGTTTCTTTATTGATTAACCAATCAAAGCAACACACATAAACAGAAGGACCTCCTACACCGTGTGTGTGTGTGTGTGTGTGTGTGTGTGTGTGTGTGTGTGTATGACACTCTTCAAGGAAAAATCACAGCTATCAGAGAACTTAATCAAAGACCTCAGTGTGTGGTTAGAAGTGAAAATTGAAACTTCAGACCAGTAACTATAGCCATGTATCCATATATAGGTATAGAAATATTGACATTTAGTTACTTATTTGTATGTGTACTTAGGATTGTACATAAGACCTCATTCACACTAAACACCTGCTCTGCCACTGAGCTATATACTCAGCCCTTGGTAGACATATACTAATGTCTTAGGCCAACAGTTCTTAGTTAGAGCTCCATTGTTTTTGGAAGGAATAAAGTTTCCTATCTTGTATGTGACATGACATCATAAGCACCCAAGTATTAATGTGAGTAGCAGAGGCTCATGGCCTCGAGGCAGAGAACAATAATCATTTTATTATGCTTAAAGATCCCACAGGTTAGGAGTTAGATAGTCATAGTTAAGATGGCTGGGCACTATTTTATCTAGGCTTCAGTTGGGAAAAGGTTGAGATGGGGTGGTTGACTGTTAGGGACTGGACTCATCTAAATGTATTTCTAGCAACATATGTGGCATAGGAGCAAGATAGTTTGGAAATCTGAACTGCCTATCCATGCCTTTCCTTGGAGTCTGTCTTCATGACTTTGCTGTACTCTGTAAAGTACCCCAAGGACCCTCAGATTTGCATGCACCCAGCACCCTGGGCTCTGAGTTGGTATTTCAGGGAACAGAGTAAAAGTTTCATGGCCAGCAGCCCCACTTCTGTCTAATTCTGTAGGTTAAGAGTGAACTTACCATACGCACATTTGAAATTAGAGGCAATGTGCTTTTCAATGGGAAGAAGGTCTATAACAATCTTGGACCAACTTCAGAAATAAAATAAAATCTGCCACAGCCTGTCACTAAGATAATGCCATAACAATTTAACTCAAATGGAGCGATTCAGAAAAACACAAGTTATTGTTTTCTTTGTAAAAGATTTAATACAGAGATTACTAGACTAAAATCAAAGTGTTCCCTTTTTGGGAATGGGCACTCTTATTTGTACTGTTGGTTATAAAATCAGATTTTCATTTTCTTGATAGATGACAGGTAAGGGATATCCCTGGCTTATAGAAGCCACTCACATTCCTTGTTTGTGGTTGTTTTCTTCCTTAAAAGCCTACCACATCACCAAGTCATTCTCCTGTAGTATCCCTCTGATCATTATTAAATGATCATTCTTCTCATAGACCCAATGAGAGAAATGTGGGAAGGAGCTCTTTACTTTTAAGGTCTGTGCCCATATGCTGTACCCAGAAGGGGTACAGAGTATGGGGTCCAGAGAGCCTCTTCATAAGGCCATAACAACATAAAGTTTCTTTTGTTGTTTAAAGTAATATGAAAAAGTGTCAATATGAATAAAAGACCTAAGGCTCTGCCTGCCAATCACATATTCTAAGATACCTACTAATTTTCTGAAATTTACTTTTTGGTAATGGCTGATCCCTGGCTACATATAATTAAGATTTTGCATATCAAGTTTTCCTTCAGATTTAGATCTGAGACTACTCAATGACACTTAAGTCAATCTGTCTTTAGGAAAACCACTGGGCACAAATAATACTTCTCTATGGATCCCAAAAATTGGAGACAGAAAAAAATAAATTTAAGATGGTTAGATGGCCTAGCAGATAAAAATGCTTGCTTGTTGATCTCGCAGAAGAGTCAAGTTCAATTCCCAACACCTGCAAAAGAAAGTTCACAAGTACCCATAACTCCAGCTCCATAGGATACAATATTACAATATTCTCCTTGGGTCTTTATGGGCTCCCGAATATACATGCATACACACACACACACACACACACACACACACACAAAGATGCATACACATAATAAAACAATTTTAAATTTTCATTGAAGTAGAAATGGTGGCACATAATTATTATCTCAGCATGTGGTAGATGAAGAGAGAAAAATTGTAAGTTGGGGTCAGGGTGAGCTTTATAATAAGGCCCTGTCTTAAATTTTTATTTTAAAAATCATTTTGGGGGATGATTAAACTTGATTTTTAACTGACAGGATCTGAAATGAAGCTAAGTTTGGGCAAAGCCATGGCAGCAGCATTTCTGGGCAGGACAATGAGGAAGAGAAGTTCCTCCAGAACAGTAGGGGGCACTAGGCAAACAGTGGTCCAGATTAAAAGAAGTCTGAGGAAAACCAGTGTCCCTGCCAGCCTTCTCTCTTTGTACCCGCTCTGTTGACCAGCCTGATCTCTCTCAGTTGCTGTGTTAGAGGAAATTTTGACAGTTTTAGTTTTCAAAAATTTTATAGTCAACATGTATTATTTTTATAATTGGACATTATCTTAAACAGTCCTTGAATTCTACCATTCTGTCCTGTATGATATCTCAGATCTGAGGTTTGTACTTCTTCTCATTCTTGACAATGAATGGCTGAAAGTTCTTTCTTTTATTTTGGGAGTTGAGAGCCCTAGGTTATTTCTCCATTCTTCCTCCCAGGAGGAACATCTTTTACAAGTTTATGTTGATGACCTTTTTTATCAACTGGACAAACTAGAGTCACAGAGGAAGATGGAAGGAACCTCAGGTGAGGAACTGACTCTGTTAGATTGGCCTGTGGGCATGTCTTGGGTTGGGAGCATTTTCTTGATTAATTGACAACTGTGGGTTGTACCACCCCTGGGCAGGTGAATCTGGGTTGTATAAAAAAGTAAAATGAGCAAGTCATGGATGCAAAACCAGGAAGCAGTGCTCCCCCTGTCTGCTTTAATTCCTGCCTCCAGGTTCCTGTCTTGAGTTTCTGCTCTGATTTCCGTTCGTGATAGATGATTAATATTGGATTCCCAGTTATTAGGCATTTTCTGTCAATCCAATAAGGCAATTAAGCTGAATTAATAAGTCCAGGTTTAATAAACAGAGCAGAGTGAAGCAACTCCTTGGATGAGTCTCGGGAAAACAGAAGAGAGAACACATGGCAGGTCTGGCCACCAGGGCTTAAATAGCCTATAAGCAGTCTTGAGCAGTTCCAGGGGAGGAGCGGAACCTTGGTGGGCTTTCTGAGAGGCAGAATCAGAAGATGGCAAAGCCAGGGGAGGGGCTGGCACTTGGTGCACTGAGGTCAGGTCTGAAGAAGGCAGTTCCAAGGGAGATGCCAACAACAGACTGTGAGATGTGAAAAGAATGCACCCTTTTCTCCAAATTGCTTTTGGTGTTATACTGTTTATCACAGCAACAGAAAAAGCTAACCAGGACAAAGCTTTAGAGTCTCTCTCTCTCTCTCTCTCTCTCTCTCTCTCTCTCTTTTCCTCTCTCTCTCTCTGTATGTTACTACAGATTAAACCTAGGGTCTTACACATTCCAGGCAACTACTCTACAATTGAACTATATCCCTAAAATTATTTATTTTTGTCTTAACTTTAGACAGGGCCTTTCTAAGTTGTCCAAGTTGGTCTTGAATTCTCTCTCTAGCAGAGGCAGGCCTTCAACTGGTAATTGACTCCTGCCTCAGCCCTCAGCTTCTCAAGTAGTTGGACCACAGGCCTGCACTATCAAACCCAGCTTACAACAGCTAAAAGAAGTAATGCAAATGTTCACCTACAGATGACTAAATAGAAAACTATAGTAGGTACACACAGGGAATACTAAAAATCTTAAGGAGAAAAGAAAGTTTGGCACAGAATGCAACATGGATGAACCTGGAGGACATTATGCTCATTGAAAGACAACACAATGCACGTACACACAGCTTCACATTCCTAGAGACATGCTAAACATATACAGACACACATCACATGCACATACCACACGCACATACACACTCACATTCACCACACGCGTGCAAACAAGCACACATGCTACATACGTGCACACACATATACACACATGCATGCACACACACATGCACACACACACACCCCTGCACAGTCCTAGAGATAGAACAGAACAGTAGTAAACAGGAATTGTAGGGAAGGAATACAGAGTTCTTCTTTTAGTGCGCACAGTTTTAGCTCTAAAGAAGAAAGTGTTATAGAGATTGCACATGTTCACTTAACACTGCTCAGCCGCACTTTTTTTTTCTAAATTAAGATGCTGTCGGGTGGTGGCACACGCCTTTAATCCCAACACTTGGGAGGCAGAGGCAGACATATCTCTATGAGTGTGAGGCCAGCCTGATCTAGAGAGCAAGTTCCAGCATATCCAGGTCTGTTACACAAAGAAACCCTGTTTCAAAAACAAAACAAAACAAAACAAAACAAAAAACCAAAAAACCAAAGCGAAACAGAAAAGTCAGCAGCCTTTATGTTAGTGGTGCTTTGCCATAACTTTCCCAAGGAAAGTTCCAAGCGGAGATGAGAAGCACTGAGAGGGAAGCAGCAAGTGCTGATTCTAACACAGGGGAGGCAGCACGGATCGAATCGATGGTGTTGCAGGCACCACCAGCAGGACCGCCCCTGTGATTACTGCAAGTCTGCATTTACTAAATTTGTCCCCTGCTTTATTAATTCTGTGAGATGAAGACTGTGCATATCAACTTGTCACCAATTAATGGATACCCGAATAACATGTAGCACATTCACAGGGATATAAGCTTTCCTGAAGTCACAACCTTTGGGGGACTCAATCCAGAAGTCAGTGCGGTGAGGGAGTGTTCCATGAATGACATGAGGAATTCTTTCTTTTCCTGAAGAACTCTGTGTTTAGTTGAATAGATGTACTTTCACAGGAAGAATTTTTTTTATTGTTGTTGTTTTGTTTTGTTTTCGCCATTGGCAGATTTTCAAAGTTCCCCAAGATTGAGAAATATTACAGAGCCAGTCATTTTGACACGTACTTGTGATTGCAGCGCTTGAAGACTGAAGGCATAAGGATGAAGTTCAAGCCCAACATCAGTTACATACGAAGCTGGAGGCTAGCCTAGGCTACATGAGATACTTTAAAAATCAAAACACAATATAAAACACGGCATAAGGAAGTGCTCCTTCCATGGTACAACCTATTGAATAACCTTGGTACCCATACATTTCAGGGATATCTCCATTAGTAATCTAGATAGAACATTTCTGTACCCAGGATGCTGTGATTTTAGCAGGTTGAGCATGACTACCCTTCATGGCTAGAAGTTTATAGCCCATATTTTTCTTCATAGAACAAACTTGAATGTATTAGTTTTAGTTAAATCTCTGACAAATTCTTCAGTTCCTATCTATTCAATACCTATTATAAATTTAATGTCTTAAAATTGTTCTTGTGTTACTTGAATTTGAGCTTGGGTATAATTTTTCTTTTAAAAAAGTAGAAAAAATCAAGACCTTCACTTGTGACTATTTATCTTTGATGGTTTGCTTAATGTACAATATCTCAATAGTGAATAGCTGTATGTGCTTCTCAGCAGTGTCCACAGCTGGAAAAGCTCCCTTCATGCATAGCATAATAGACTATGGCACACATGTACAACACAGAAGTCTCAAACCCAGTCTCCACGGGCTCGTGGGACACTCAGACATCCTCTCTTCCATCTCTTTTCTATTCTACCTTTTAAATCAGTGGTTCTTTAAAGAATTCACACAGCAAAAGAACTAAAAAGTCTTTAAAAGTACAGATTTTTGGGTTTACCCCTTGTATTACTTACTTGCCCCATTTCTGTATAAAGTATCAGGCAAAAACAACCTAAGAGAGAAGGGTTTATTTGGGCTCAGTTTGAGAGTCCTGTCAAACCAGGGATGGCGTGGTAGCAGGTGTGTAAGCTGGTCACACTGAGTACCTGGGCTTCAGCAGACAGAATGATGGTGCTCAGCTCACTTGTCTCTTTTTGTTTAGTCTGCCACCTCACAAGACAGTGACACCTATGTTCACAGTACGTATTCCTTACTAGGTTGAACTTTTCTAGAAACAACCTCAAGACCTGGCCAGAGATATGTTTCTATACCAAATAGAAATCTCGTCAATTTGATAATAAAAATTAACCATCCCATTCACCATTCCCTGCCCTTCCATATCAGCAAACATTTTGATTTAGGTTGGTTTGGACAAAGGCTTGATCACTGAGATTTTGTAAAGATACACCAGAAATTCTAACCTCCAACTGGTGTTGAAATTTTAAATTCATTTAAATGAATGTACAATCCTCTCTTAGATCTCATCTCCCAATTTGAAATGCAGTGTTTGAAATAACCTCTTTGGTGCTGTAGTGATATTCAAATGTTCTTGTTAGTTTTTATTGATTGATTGATTCATCAATACTGTTTTTCAAGTACTTAAGTGCATCTGAGGAAAACTGAGACTTGTACTTGCTTATCTGCTGTGGTACTCAGATAAGCTACTTAAATATGTAGAATAGACAGGGCATCTCAAACTTTCACCCTAGACTTTAGTGTGGTTGAGAATTACCTGGCAGCCTAGGCATCAAGAAGATTCTGATTCAGTATGTCCAGGTTGGGGCTTGTGCTCAGTGTTTCTAATGCATTCCCAGGACAAGTTGATACTGCAGGTCCGTGAGATACACATCCAGCACTGTGAAGATGTTTCCCTCCCATTGAAAGGCAAATTACCTCATTTTTAGGGCTCAAGATTTCAGAGAATTCATCCCACAATCTCAAATGGGCGGATAGGTGAAAATGAAACACAGGTATCAAAGAAGTAAATACCCCCTTACTATGCTAATGTAACTTAGTGTTCTGTTGTTATATATTATACTGTGAAAGCAAGACTCGTATGTATGAAGGTATTCAAGATTTAGTTTATCTAATTATTCAATAGTGTCTAAAAAAGAATGTTAAAGCATTCTTTTTAAGCATTGAAGCTGAGTGGTATTTGCATAGCATGATATTTTTGCTTATATTTAGCACTATTTTATGCTGATATTACATATTGACAAATTCATGTCTTTTATTAGTATATAAGCACTTTGAAGGCAATGCCGATTATGCTTTGCTCATCTTTGCATCACCCCAGAGCCTACTAGGTACTCAGTAAATGTTTCTTCAACAATGACTGTATGAATTGTTAATCACATGAAAAAGCACAATGATGCCACCTCAAATCTCAGTGGCTTAAAATGATTAGCATTTATTTTCTTAGCAGAGTACTCTCTAGATAAATGATTTATTCCTGTTTTGGAAGTGTAGTTTCTCTGATAAGACTGGATACATTGACAAGTTGGGAGTTTATCACGCCACAGCCCGGGTGGTGGGAGTGACCAGGCATGTGTTTCTTAATTGCCAATGACCCAACCTATTCTTTCTTTCAAAGTGAAGGCAATAGCACAAGTATACAAGAGGAAGTCAATAAGTTTTCTTCTACATATACCATATCTGATAATATCCTGATGATTCCAGCAAGTTGCCTAGCCAAGCCTGAGCTAGGACAACAGTGATAAAATGGGAGAGGCAAAGAATTGAGATCACCGTTTGCTGTGATGTTTACCAAATCATTCTTTCTGCTGTCACCCCCCAAGCCTAAGATCCCCACAACGTGTAAAAAGGCAGAGTGTACTGGAGTCCTTTCTGATTTTAATTTTGAAAACCACTAGTTAGTTCTATCATAATAGAAGCTTGATCTGAAGTGATTTAGTCAAAGGCATGAAGATCCTGATTTTTACTGGAGTACAGCCTAGGCTTCATTACAGTCCTTTCTCATGTCAGGTGTATCAGCCACAATCCCATCCACCTGCTGGTGCATGATCCTTCCAGGCACTGGGCCAACGTGCAGGGAAGCAGACACCCATGTGTTTAATCAGCATCTGCATCTTGATTTGAGGGGGGAGTTACTCTTCGAGCCATGTTAAACAAAAACATAAAAATTACCTTAAAAGCACCTTGATGAAAAGACTCTGTTATCAACTTTCTCATCAGATGGGAGGGAAATTCTGAACAGGGAGATAAGAGGCCAACAGCACTGACTTCACTGAAGAAAAAGAAAAACATAGTAAGTGCCTAGTTTAACAAAATGATCATAAAGAAACCATTGATTGTAATAACAAGAAAAACTAAATAACCAATGTCATTTTCAGTGCCCCCTTATTCTTCTACCACAAGGAGATATATTACACAAAACATATGTGCATAATTGGGAGGAAAATAAAATTGCTTAAAAAGAGATACTCAACTGACAGCAATAAAATTTAGACCAAATATCAGAAAACTATTAAGCCTAGCTATAATATTGGTTAGAGTTCCATTTCCTGATTTGGTTGGTCCTATGAGGTCCATTGAGCTGCTATTTTGTTTAAGCTGGTGGAAAGGTAAACTAATCTCACGTAATGGGCAGAAGACAAGGAAGCTGTGCTTTCTCTTCTCAGTGAACAGGATGCTTGAGGAACAATGGATGCTTCAGTAAGCTTATTGTATTCAATATACTACTTCACAGAAAAGCAGAGACTTGGGAGGGAAAGAATTTTGGTTGGTTTGGTTCTGTTTTCTCTACACTCATATAACATTGTGAAATAGGTCAGTTTATTTTTCAGTTCCCAGCTTCAACCTTTTTATCTGGATGATGCTCTGTTGAAAAGCACCATTTGAGATCTAGATCAAAAATCCTGGGTTCTCTTACCTAACAAAAAGACCTAAAATCCACTTGCATGTTGAGGTTAATGGGCGTTAATAACTGAAGCATTCTCCACGACCAATGAGAATCAAGTTCTCCAATGAAGGTTTCATTGGTGAAGGTGTCTACATCATTTCCACACTTGAATAAACATCCAGTTGTCTCTTTGCAATGCAGAACTCCGAAAGTTAAAGCTAATAGCACACATGGAAAGAAGGTAACACTATGTGAGTCAGCTATAAATGCAAGTTAAGAGACTTCTGTCCAAGTACACCATGTTGGAGACCTCCAATGATTTTCCCTTGCTAACAGCTCACCAAAAATTCAGAAGAGGATTAACTCAAATGGTCAAAGAAATACTATGGAGACAATGGAAGATGAGCTGTTAAATTTGATTTTAAAAAATTAACAGAAAGATGCACAGTAACTGATTTGTTTCATTTTTCTCTCCCTTCTTTCTAGATGCTCATGGAGTGAGCAGTAGTTTCACAGGCATATGAGTTGGATGGACAGCTCTATCAAGGTTCTTCACAGTACCTGAGACACTGAAGCAGGAGGGTTTTGAGTTTGCCACTAGCTTGGTCTACAAAGTGAGACCTTGTCTCAAAATAATTAGAGAACAAAGAAAGGTTAGCTATGGAGAGAAGGAGAGAGGGAGAGAGGAAGAGAGAAGGAAAGAGCTCTTGACAGAGCAGAGGAAGCAGAAGGCTAGAGAGGAGGCTTCATGTTGAGGTTTACTCTACTTGCACACAAGCAGCTTAGCCTGCCACATGGAGATTGACAGGACATGGGATTTTTGTCTCAGAAGCAAAACATTCTATTACTCATTACACAACAGCAGCGTCATATTCACGTTGGCCCCTCTTGCCTCCCAAGTTCCCCAAGAATGAAGCTAAACAGATAATGCTGATGCATAGACAGTAGTCAGGTAATGAATGAGAGTTCTGGAAAAGCCAGGCTTACTCCATGATGCCTCTTATAAGTAAACCTGCCCAGCTTTTTCCTTTGAAGGAAACATTATCTTTATCATATCAGACAGCAAAACCCTGTAATCTATTCTCTCTCTTCCAAGACTTTTGGTTATATAAAGATGGAGAGAGAGAGAGAGAGAGAGAGAGAGAGAGAGAGAGAGAGAGAGAGAAGCTTCCAATATCCCTGATAATAAGACATGTAGAAGTCGGGCAGTGGTGGTGTATGCCTTTAATTCCAGCACTCAGGAGGCGGAGGCAGGAGGATCTCTGTGAGATAGAGGCCAGCTTAGTCTACAAGAGCTACTTCCAGGTCAGGCAACAAAGCAACACAGAGAAACCCTGTCTCAAACAATAACAACAACAACAAAACAAACAAACAAAAATAAGACATGTAGAAATGGAGCCACTGAGAGGGCTCAGTGAGTACAACACTTGCTGCTAATCCTGAAGTTTGCTCCTCAGGTCCTTCATGTTGGAAAGAGAGAAATGATTCATACAAGGTTCCTCTGACCTCTGCATGCACGCTGTTGTGCATGCATGTCCACATCACACCGTCCCTCCACACAAATAAACAAGAGAAAAGTCATTTCGCTCCCCTCCCTGCTTCTTCAGAGACTGGCTCATATGCACTCATTGTTTCTTCCTAGGTCACACTTTCACAGGATCTAGGTTCTGCTAACAACATCTCTTCCTGTTTGTCTTCTCAGCCCTAGGATTGGTAACTTTTCTTGCAGTTGGGAAGAAAAGTGAAGTCATTCCATGTGCAGAAAAGTGGATGTGACTGGAGATCATGTTAAGCAGAGTAAGCCAATCTCAGAAAGATCACATTTTCCTCTTGTATGTAGAAGAACCAAGATTTAAAAGTGATATACATATATGCATCTATAAACACACACGCACACACACACACACACACACACACACACACACAATCTTAGTTACTTTCCTATTGCTGTGATAAAATACTATGGCAAAGGTAATGTATATCAAAAGAAACAAAAAAAGCTTTTAATTTGGGCTCATGGTTGCAGAGGGTCCCCATGGAGCAGGTAGGCATGCATGGCACTGAAGCACTAGCTAAGAGTTTACATCTTGAAACACACAGGCATAAGGCAGAGGCAGAGAGAGACAGAGACAGAGAGACAGAACTAACTAAGAACAGCTTGGTTTTTGAAGCCTCCAAACCAGCACCTCAGTGACACACGTCCTTCCATAAAGCCACACCTCCTAATCATTGCGTTCAAATATGAGCATATGGGAGACATCATTTAAACCTTGTGTGTGTGTGTGTGTGTGTGTGTGTGTGTGTGTGTGTGTGTGTGTGTTTGTAGGAAGTGAAAACAGAGAGGACTGTGAGAAAACCTTAAGGTGAGAAAATGAGAGGGTGATGGAAAACATGTTGTCAGAAAGCAGAAGAAGAAACTAACTGAGGGTGGGGGAGGTCATTGCAGAGGGAGGAACACAGGAAGGGGAAGAGAACAGACAAGAATGAAGATAGTAACACATATGTATGAGGATGCTCTGATGAAACCCATCAATTTGTAAATAAGAAGTAGATAAATACTCTGAAATATTTAGTATGGGCTCTAGTGTCTCAGCTAGGAGCATTTCCATGTGCACTGGGAATGAGTGGTTTTCTGTAAGGTGTCTATAAGTGCAAGTAAGAGATATCAGAAATCTGGGCTAAAAGAAGTGAAATGGTTAGGCTCACAAGAACTGGTAATGCACATCTCATTCCAGCTCTGTGTTTAGTGACCTCACGATGGTGACATGGAGCTAAGTGATGATACACATGTGAAGTTAGAATGAGTTCTTGTTCTATCTAGTCTATGTCTGAATTTTTATTTTTATGTTCTTTCTCCTTTCTTTATTCCTTTCCTCTTCTTTCTTTTTCTTTTCTTAATTGAAAATAGATTTTTTTTCATACAATATACTCTGATTACAGATTCCCCTTGCCCAACTCCTCCCAGATTCTTTCCTTTTCCCCACCACCCAAATCCATGTCTTTTCTTTCTCTTTCTCAAACAGGCAACTAAAAATAATAATAAAATAAGATAACACAACAACAATCCAGAATAGCATATGACAAACAAGAAAAAAAAGAGCCAAAAGCAAAGGTCCAGAAACACATAGAGACGCAGCAGCAGCAGCACTTCAGACAGAGCTTAGAGCCGTGGTCATATTAAGTAAGCTGTACTCCGAGTCCCTTGATTTCTCTTCTATTCGATTTTATTTTATTAAAACATAGTTCAAAATATCAAAAGCACAACAAGCCCTTACATAGATATGCGAGCCAAGCTTTACTAGCCAGCTTTCTTCAGAGAGAGGCAAAGGCCTTTCCTGTATCGATGCCGGCTTGAATGTTGTAAATACTCCATTCGCAGGCAGCGCCATGACATCATCACGAAGTCACTAAACTCGGAGCTGGGGTTAGATGTGCATCACCAGCTCTTGTGAACTAGTGTGAGGAGCTCCAGGGCATTCTTGCCCTCCCTATTCCTCCTCATTTTCAGGTCAACCCCTTCCCCTCATTTCATACTGCCTGCCTCTTCTTCCCGAGTGCTGGGATTAAAGGCGTGCACCACCACCGCCCGGTTCACTTCTCCTCTTTTAATCTAGGAGTCTGATACTTCATACTTGCACCTAAAGACAGTTTATGAAAATAATGGTCATGGCCATGGCAGAACATCATCTAGTGCAGAGCATCACTCAGCACAGAACATCAATAGCATCTACCCCCTCACCTCACTTTCCGTTGACTGTACACTTAGTTAATTTCTACTTATACATGCTTCAGTTTTAATGGCATTTCTACAGAGAAGCCTTACTGGACCGCCTCAGTTTAAATTAGATGTCACCTGCTGGTCGTTCTCATGCCACCTTATCCTTTAACTTCATGGCATACATCCCAGTTTGTAATTATGTAATTATATTTATGTTCATTTATTTATTGTGTGGCCTCTTCCACTAGTTTATAAACTCCAAAGGGTCAAAGTCATCATATATTTTGTCCCCCTCTGTATTATTGAAGAACAGTACCTTGCATGGCATAGATGTTCAATACCTATTTATAGCATGAAGAAACGAATGGATGGATAATTAAAGCAATGAATATCTAATATATGCTAGATACTCTCTGGAACTCTTTCATGCATGCTGTTCTATTTTTTTATAACACCCTTCGCTGATAGTTATTACTGTCCTCATTCAGAGAAGTATATTGTCTCAAACAGGCTAACTAATAGACCTCAAAGTCATATAAGCAGTATTGTGAAAAATTAAGCCACTTCATTAAAACCCTTGTGTTTTTGTCTAACACCAGATACATGATTTTGTTGTTTGTTTACTCGTTTGCTTGGTTTGTTTTGGTTTTTGAACCGGGTCCCACTATGTAGCCCACATTGACCTCTTTTTCTCCCTGGGTATATTGAGCAGATCGGAAACTCCCAGTGACCTGCTGACTCTGCCCGTCAAGTGCTGGGATTGCAGATGTGCACCACACCACTGGCTTTCTTGCTTCTTATAAGATCTTTAATTGAAACTTATTCCGAGTTTGCATATGATGTGGCTGACAGTCTTTCCTGATGTAACAAAAATATCAGCTCTGTCTCAAAGTATATCTTTGACCAAAAGTTCAACTACATTTTTTTTGGCTCATTTTACTGATTTGAAGTTAAAAACATTTATCATTAAGTGACTACAGTCACGGTCCATTAACATAAGAAGGCAGTGGAGTTGACTGCTGGTGAGAAGACTGGGAACTCAGATTTTTTGCTGTTGGTAAGACTAAGCTATGCCAGTGATCAAAGTAAGGGATACTATAATGTAGAATTTGTGTATAAGGAGGGCCTCTCCAAAGGTGGAAATTGCCACAAAAATGTAACACTGTGTGTGTTATCTTGTTTGGCTCTCACTCCTAATCTCAGTGTTTCTTCCCGTGCTGTAGGGGATGGAAATCTAGAAACTACTATTTGACTTCACCATACAAATCGGATCCCATCAGTTAGATGTGCACATTACCGCCCCTGGTGGCAGAAATGAGGGAAAGGCGGTATTTCCTGTTAGAAAACGGATTGTTGATAGCTTGTTTGTATTAAGAACCAAATGGGTTACCTCACTCAATATGATGTTTTCTAGATCCACCCATTTGCCTGCAAATTTCAAGATGTCATTATTTTTTTCTGCTGTGTAGTACTCCATTGTGTAAATGTACCACATTTTCCTCATCTATTCTTTGGTTGAGGAGCAATTGAAGAAGACACTCAGTATTAGCCTCTAGCCTATACAACATACACACATGCACACACACATATTCACATACACATACACATGCGCACGCATACACACATATACATACACACAAGCATACACACACACTCAAGAACCACCTAAGATATTAGTGAGGCACACCTCTGAGTGTGCTGGTGAAAGCATTTACAGTGATGATTGTCTGAAGCAGAAAGATCTGCCTGGAAAGTAGTTGTGGTTGGTACCGTCCCATGAGCTAAGAGCCTGGGTACCATAGAACAGAGAAAAGGAGAGGCCACTTGAGCTCTCTTTCCCCACTTCTTTGGCCACTGTGATGTAAACTGCTCTGCCCTTCCATGATTGACTAAACCCTCTGAAACCAGGAGCCAAGATCAACCCTTTCTTTTTCTGCTTTTTTTTTCTGTAATTGAGCTCTACATTTTTCTCTGCTCTCCTCTCTGTCTCTCCCCTCCCCATAAACTCTCTCCTAAGGTCCCCATGCTCCCAATTTACACAGGAGATCTTCTCTTTTTCTACTTCCCATGTAGATTCATCTATGTATGTCTCTCGTGGGTTCCTCATTGTTGTCTAAGTTCTCTGGGTTTGTGGTTTGTGGGCTGGTTTTCTTTGTTTTATGTATAAAAACCATTTATGATTGAGACCATGTGATAATGGTCTTTCTCGGTCTAGGTTACCTCACTCAAAATAATGTTCTCTAGCTCCATCCATTTGCCTGCAATATTCAATTTGTTCTGCTGTGTAGGATTCCATTGTGCAAATGTACCCATTTTCCTTATCCATTCTTTGGTCAAGGGGCATTTAGGCTGTTTCCAGGTTATGGCTATGACAAACAATACTGCTGTGAACATAGTTGAGCACATGTTCTTGTGGCATGAATGACTATCCTTTGGATATATACCCCAAAGTGGTATTGCTGGCTCTTGAGGAAGGTTGTTTCCTAATTTTCTGAGAAGTTGCCACACTGACATCCAAAAGGGCTGTACCAGTTTGCACTCCCACCAGCAATGCAGGAGTGTTCCCTTTCCCCACAACTTCTCCAGTATAAGTTGTCACCAGTGTTTTTCATCTTGGCCATTCTTACAGGTGTAAGATGGAATCTCAGAGTTGTTTTGATTTGCATTTCTCTGATGACTACGGATGTTGAACATTTCCTAAAGTGTCTTTCAGCCATTTCAGATTCCTCTGTTGAAAGTTCTCTGTTTTAGGTCTGTATTCCATTTTTTAAAATTGGATTATTTGTTATTTTGATGACCAATTTTTTGAATTTTTGTATATTATGGAAATCAAATTTCTGTCTGATGTGGGCTTAGTGAAAATCTAGTCCCTTTCTGTAGGTTGTCGTTTTGTCTTGTTGACAGTGTCCTTTGCTTTACAGAAGCTTTTCAGTTTCAGGAGGTCCCATTTATTAATTATTTCTCTCAGTATCTGTGCTGCTGGGGTTATATTTAGGAAGTGGTTCCCTGTGCCAATGTGTTCAAGTGTATTTCCCACTTTCTATTCTATGAGATTCAGTGTGACTGGCTTTATGTTGAGGTTTTTGATCCATTTGGACTTGAATTTTGTACATGGTGATAGATATGGACCTATTTTCATTCTTTTACATGTTGATATCCAGTTATGCCCACACCATTTGTTAAATATGCTTTCTTTTTTTCATTTGATATTATTTGCTTCTTTGTCAAAAATCAGGTGTTCGAAGGTGTGTGGATTAAAATCCGGGTCTTCGATTTGGTTCCTTTGATCCTCCTGTCTGTTCTTATGCCAATACCAGGCTGTTTTCAGTACTGTAGCTCTGTACTAGAGTTTGAAGTTAGGGATTGTGATGCTTCCAGAAGTTCTTTTATTGTACAGGTTTGTTTTGGTTATCCTGGGTTTTATGGCTTTTCCATATGAGTTGAGTATTGTTCTTTCAAGGTCTTTGAAGAATTTTGCTGGGATTTTGCTGGGCATTGCATTGAATCTGTAGATTGCTTTTGGTAAGATTGCCATTTTTACTATGTTAATTCTACCTACCCAAGAGCATGGGAGATCTTTCCATTTCCTGGTGTCTTCTTCAATTTCTTTCTTCAGAGATTTAAAGTTCTTGTCATACAAGTCTTTCACTTGTTTGGCTAGAGTTACTCCGAGATATTTTATTCTATTGTAGAAGTTTCTTGGTAGAATTTTTAGGGTCGCTTATGTAAATTATTATATCATTAGAAAATAGTGAGAGTTTGACTTCTTCTTTTCTGATTTGTATCCCCTTGATCACCTTTTGGTGTCTTTTTGCTTTTGCTAGGAACTCAAGAACTATATTGAATAGATATGGAAAGAGTGGACAACTTTATCTTATTCCTGATTTCAGTAGGATCACTGGGATTTTCTCTCCATTTAGTTTGATGTTGGCTGTTGGCTTGCTGTATATTACCTTTATTAAGTTTAGGTTTATTCCTTATATCACTGCCCTCTCCAAGACCTTCATCATGAAGGGATGTTATATTTTGTAGAAAGTTTGTTCGGCATTTAATGAGATGATCATGTGGTTTTTATTTTTCAATTGGTTTGTATGGTGAATTACGGTGACAGATTTTCATATGTTGAACCATCCCTGCATCTCTGGGATGAAGCCTACTTGATCATGGTGGATGATGGTTTTGATGTGTTCTTGAATTTGATTTGCCAGTATTTTATTTAGTATTTTTGCATCAATGTTAGTGAGTGAGATTGGTCTGTAATTCTCTTTCTCAGAAATGTCTTTATGTTGTTTGGGTATCAAGGAATTGCAGCCTCATAAAAAGAATTCAACAAAGTTCCTTCTGTTTCTATTGTGTGGAACAATTGGCTCTTCTTTGAAAATCTTGTAGAATTCTGGGCTGAAACTATTTGGTGCTGGGCTTTATTTGGTTGGGAGACTTTTGATGACTGCTTCTATTTCTTCAGCAGTTACAGGTCTGTTTGACTTGCTTATCTGGTCTTGATTTAATTTTGGTAAGTGATATTTGTCCATTTCGTTTAAGTTTTCCAATTTTGTGGAGTACAAGTTTTTGAAATATGACCTGATGATTCTCTGGATTTCCTCCATGTCTGTTGCTTTGTCTCCCTTTTCATTTTTGATTTTGTTAATTTGGGTATTCGCTTTGCCTTTTGGTTAGTTTGGATTTAGGTTTGTCTCTTTTGTTGATTTTCTTGAAGAATGAACTCTTTGTCTCATTGATTCTTTGCATTGTTTTCTTTGTTTCTATTTTGTTGATTTCAGCTCTCAATTTGATTATTTCCTTCCATCTAGTTCTCTTGGGTGAGTTTGCTTCTTCTTGTTCTTAAGTTGTCAAATGTTCTGTTAATTAACTAGTGTGGGATTTTTCCAGCTTCTTTATGTAGGCATTTAAAGCTATGAATTTGCCTCTTAACACTGCTTTCATTGTGTCCCAAAATTTGGGTATGTAGTGTGGTCATTTTCATTGAATTTTAGGAAGTCTTTAATTTCTCACTTTATTTCTTCCTTGACCCATTGATGAGTCAGGTGAACATTGTTTAATTTCCATGTGTTTGTGGGTTTTCTGGAATTAATATTGCTGTTGACTTCTATTTTTAAACCATGGTGATCTGATAAGATACACGGGGTTATTCCATTTTTTTTATATTTGTTGAGGTTTTTTTTTCTTTCTTTCTTTTTTGGTTTTTCAAGACAGGGTTTCTCTGTAGCTTTAGAGGCTGTCCTAGAACTCGCTCTTGTAGACCAGGCTGGCCTCGAACTCACAGAGATCCACCTACCTCTGCCTCCCAAGTGCTGGGATTAAAGGTGTGCACCACCAGTGCCTGGCTTGAGGTTTGTTTTGTTACCAAGTATATGGTCAGTTTTTGAGAAGGTTCCATAAGGTGCTGAGAAAGTATAATTTTTTTATGTTTTAATGGAATACTCTCTATATATGTCTGTTAAGTCCATTTGAGTCATAACATCTTATTTCTCCCTTATTTCTCTGTTCATTTTTGAATATTATTCGAATATTTATTTGAATATTTTGAGTATTATTCAACTATTTATTATTTGAATATTATTATTCTCTTATTTCTCTATTCATTTTTTGTCTGGCTGACCTCTCCAGTGGTGAGAGGGGAGTGTTGAGGTCTCTCAGTATTAGTGTGCTGGTTTTAATGTATGATTTAAGCTTTAGGAGTGTTTCTTTTAAATATGAGGGTGGCCTTGTATTGGCATAGATGTTCAGTATTGAGATTTGCTCTTGGTGGATTTTTCCTACATTCATATCCAATTTGTTAGCCTGTGCCTTTTTATAGGTTAGTTGAGTCCATTTTTATTAAGGGATATTAATGACCAGTGATTGCTATCTCCTGCTAATTTAGTTTTCATTGTTGGTGATGTTAATTTGTGCATTTCTCTCTTCTTTGGGATTTGCTACTATGAGACTGCCAATTGTCTGTGTTTTTGTTGATGTAGTCAACTTCCTTGGGTTGGAGTTTTCCATCTAGTATTTTGTGTAGGGCTGGATTAGTGACTAGGTATTGGTTAAATCTGGTTTTGTCATGGTTTGATCCTTCTATGGTGATTGAAAGTTTTGCTGGGTATAGTAGTCTGGACTGGCATCCATGGTCTCTTAATGTCTGCATAAAGTTTTACCATGACCTTCTGGCTTTCATTGTCTCCAATAAAAAGTCAGGTGTAATTCTGATAGGTCTGCCTTTATATGTTACTTGGCCTTTTTCGTTTGTAGTTCTTAACATTCTTTATTTTTTATTAAGTCTTTATTAAATTTCTTTATTCGGTATGATTAGTGTTTTGATTATTATGTAGTGGGGAGGTTTTTTTTTGATCCAGTCTATTTGGTGTTCTGTAAACTTCTTGTATCTTCATAGGCTTATCTTTCTTTAGGTTGGGAAAGTTTTCTTCTGTGGTTTTGTTAAATATATTTTCTGTCTTTTGAGTTGAACTTTTCTTTCTTTTATACCTATTATTCTTAAGTTTGGTCTTTCTATCATGTCCCGTATTTTCTGGATATTTTTGGTTAAGCTTTTGTTAGTTTAATGTTTTCTTTGACTATTCTATTTCCTCTATTGTCCTTTGCTATATATCCTTTGCTCCTGGAGGTTGCTCAGTGCTCTTGGGCTTTACTATGCTTCTGTGAAATTTGCTGTCTCGGGCCTGCTCTGGCCTAGCTTATTGGTTCAGATCTGTTCCTGTAAAAGTTCCTGATGTGGATCTGCCCCTGCTAGGTCCCTAACTTGGGGTTGATCCTGCAAAGGTCTCTGGCTCTGATCTACTCCCTCAAAATTTCCCAGGCTTGGATGCACCCAGATGTGCAGGTGACCTGGCTCAGGCTTACTTCCTCAGAGGTTCCAGATTCACACTGGGAACTGCAGAGATTTCTCATTCGTACCTACTCCCTTTGCTGTCCCAGACCAATGCCCAGATCCATAGAGGTCCTGTTTCAGACCTACTCCCTCTGAGGTCCCAGACTCACACCTGGACCTGCAGAGATCTCTGGCTCAAGCCTAGTTCCTTGGAGGTCCTAGACTTATGCCCAGACCCACAGGAGTTCTGGCTTTGGCCTACTCTATTTATGGTCCCAGACTCATGTTAGGACCTGCAGTAGTCTCTGTCTCTGTCCCAGTTGCTCAGCGGTTGCTCCCCTGTACCTGCTCTCGTGGAGTTTGCTGTCTTAGTTCTGCTCTGACCCAGGTTGCTGGCTCAGTCCTGGTCTGCCAACGTCCCTGGACTGGATCTGCTTCTGTGAAGCTTGCTTTCTCAGGTTTGTTCTGGCCTTGGTAGCTGGAGCTCACTGCCTCAGGCCTGCTCTGACCTAGGTTGCTGGCCCAGTCCTGCTTCTGCAAATGACCCTGGTGTGAATCTGCTCCTGCTCTTGTGGAGTTCACTGTCTGAGGCCTGCTCTGGCCCAGGTAGCTGGCTCAGTCCTGCTCTTTTGGAAATCTCTGTCCCTGACCTGCTTTCTTTTCTCAGTTGTTTTAAAGATAATTCAGAGAACTGATACATACTGGGGTGAGCTGAGGGGCAGATTTGGTGCAACTGTGCTTAGTCAGATCTCTGAGTGCTGAGAAACAATGCTGGCAGTGGCTTCCAGAATTTTCTATCCTGGTATGGGGATTCTTTCAATAATTTGGCAAGTATCTAATTTCCTACATTAAATCCTTCTCTGCTTAAAATATCCAGAATGGTCACATTTATTTTAAGATAATAACTGCTGTCCAATTTCATGAAAGTTCTGCACAGTCCCCTGATTTCACTTTCTCCATAATTTTATCTCATTCTTTTTTATTATTAATAATTCACAATTTTCTTTCATATTATGAGAATAAAATAATCCTCTTGAAAGAAGACTATTGAGTCTATGGTCATCATTTAAAAGAAGTACAAGTTTATCCCATCTGGACTAAGACTGTATTGTCAGAGGTTAGATCATACCTAGCATTTCCCAGTGACTTGAGACAGTAGGTACACTGTGATGTGCTGTGAGGCCTTCAGAACTTCCTTAATTTCGTGTCACTGATCTGACTGAGAGAGACTTAATCACTGATTGCACTTGTAGTTGAACAAAAAAAAAACATAAACCAATGGCATTGTCTTATGCATTAAATTAAACATATTATTTAGGTCAATAGTTCTCAAATGTGGTCTCCAGACAAACAGTATCAACATCACCTGGGAAGTTGATAGAAGTGTAACCTTGTGGATCCTATACCAGATAGAGTAGAAGTAGAATCTCAGGGATATTGCTGAATAATCTGTATTATAAATCCTCTAGGTGATTTTGAGCAGGAATGATAAAGTTTAAGAACTGCTGGTAATCCATATAGATTCACAAGGATCCATCATGGGACTCCAGGTGGGACTTCCAGCAAGTGACTGAGCTATGGAGAGGCACTCTTAGTAAGTGTTCATTTAGTTTCTGCGGCTAACTGATGTACTTAAGAGCAATGACAGCCCACAAAGAAGAGATGTGATTTACTTACCAAGATGAGATCAATACTCGGGGAAATTTGGTAGTCTAAACAATACATAGTGAGTCATAGTTGTATATGCCTATAATCTCAGCCCTCAGCAAGCAGAGACAGAAGGGTTACCACAAACTCAAGGTCATCTGGTCTACACAGTGAGTTCCAAGCCATATAGCAAGGAATTTGTACCTATTTGAACTTATAAAATTATGCATGAGTTAGTCTAATTGCTTGATACATGAACCAATCTGAAAACAGTTTTGAGGCCTGTTTAGGAAACTTACTTTCTTGTCACTCTTTCTGTTTTGGTTTGTTTCATGATGAAGGCTGACCATGCCAGTTACATGCTTTGGCACTGAGAAGCATTCCCAGCAGCGTGCCAGATCATGGAAACATTGAGACTTAAGTATATATCTGTGAGATGTCTCTCAGAGACAAAACAAAACAAAAATGCTGCCTTTTTTTTTTTAGATGAAAGAGCATTCAAAATGGTTTTTACTGGGAAATAATTTTCAGTAATGATTGGATAGTGCTTAAATTCATAATACTTCAAATATATTATTATTTAGCTTAAAATATTTACAAAATCAACTTACTACCAGGCAAATGTTTCACAAGCGGATGCTGCATTTTCCTACCCTTTAAATAAGAATATGGGCTAATGTTGAATAATTTTAATACATGTTTTCAATGTTGTGTATATATAAAGAAGTGTATCAACTACAGATTATAAAAGTAATTTATATATAAATATAAAAGTAATTTATATATTTTAAAAGATCAAATTCTTTAAATATTTCAGAAGTGCATAGCTATTTTAAAATCCCTGAATATTATGTACTTCACTATCATCATAATCGAGAGTAAAATAGTTGTAGTCATTTTCCGTCCTTCCACACAATGTTTCTGAGAGTCCACCTTTCCTGAAGCAAGTCTGTCTCTATGAATAAGTCCTCCATTACCCAACTTCTTCCTTTGGCTACAAATTCAGGTATTATTGCATAATCTTGTTGAGAAAACGAGAGTGCCATCTTGAACAGCCAAGTAATTCATTTGCTCATTCTCAATAATAGTGTAAAAACCTCAACTGCAGATTGATTTGTGCATGTGGCAGCATTTGAGGTAAAAATGAAGAACTCTTCTCTTTTACAAGAGTCAGTTCTTTAAGAAACTGAAGCAACAACCTTTTTGTTAAGTTTTCACCGTTTAGCTGCCTTTATAAAATCTTCAGTGGCCTCTGTCTTCCTAAACATAGCTCATGCTAATCATGGGTTACCCTGAAGGAGTATATAAAGGACAAGAAATAAACAACATTCATCAAATAATGGGCTTGATCCATGGTCTGTTTTGGAATGTAGCAGGTAGCTTAACTTCATCCCAGAGTGCCTAGTCAAACATTTCTGTCCCACCGTTTTTTGGGACTTGTAGTAGGTCATCTTAGTTACAACAATCCTAGTCTGTCTGACTTTTACTTCTGCTTAGAAATACATCCACATCTCTGTGTTCTAAATTAAAGCTTTGCCTCTCAAGCTGCTGTCTCCTGCTTTACTACTGTGTCATAAGTAAGACTTCTGGAGTCCCAGCATTGTTCTCTCAGCCCTGCTCACTTATCTCTCCAGTGTGGCAAGCACTCTGAATAATTTCTGCTTCCTACAGAGAAGAAACAGAAATGTTATTAGATAGAATCCAGGTGTCATCAGCTGTCTAGATAACATTCTGCATATTTAAATGGTTTCATGTATATAAAATATTTTATAATATTTTGACAAGTAGGTTTCATCATCATCATCACCATCATCATCATCATCATCATCACATCATCATCATCATCCTACTGAAACTGTGGTTCATAATTATTTAGTTGCCAGGATCAAGATGGAGGACTTCCCTCCTGCAGCTGCCTGCTAGTGATCACTTTATTTGAAAATTGTTATCTGCCTATAAAATATTATGATATTGTTATAAAAATGAAAGCAGCATAATAAAAATAAAAACTCAACCCTTGTTATCTATCTATCTATCTATCTATCTATCTATCTATCTATCTTTTTTTTCTTTTTGGTTTTTCAAGGATTTCTCTAAATTGTCCTGGCTGTCCTGAAACTCACTTTGTAGATCAGGTTGGTCTTAAACACAGAGATCCAACTGCTGGGATAAAGGCATGCACCACCACTGCCTGGCCCATCATTTATTCTTGTTCTTTAAGTTTATTTATTTAGCTTATCTTTCTCTCTGTCTCTGTCTCTACCTGTCTCTTTGTTTTCATCTCTGTTCCTCTCTATGTGTGCTTTCTCTCTGTATGCGTGTGTGTGTGTGTATGCTCACTCCAGTGCATTTGCAGAGTGCTGGTTCTTTCCTGCCATCTCGTGACTTCTGGGGCTCAGACTCAGGCTGTCAGTGCATTTCCCTGCTGAGCCATGTCACTAGTCCCCATCTCCACCTTACTGTGAGCACTCTTCTTCCACTGCCAGGGTTTGAGTGAGCATGCATATTTCTACTTAGTAGAATGCTAATTTTATTCTGAATTCTCTTTCTTAATATTAAATTAAAAACATTTCTCTGAATCGTTTCCTTATTCTTCAAAACCCAGCTTTGAGTAGCTGCATAATCCTGGTCTGTGAATGCGGCCTGACCTCCGTGCTTGTCTGAGCTGCAGGAAGACGCTCACCCAATGCACACAGTCTTCCAAGCAGTCAGGCACCTGGCATCTGCATCTTCCTTCGCCTCATGACATCAGTACTATTTCTGATCACCATTTGACTGAGGACAGGAGAGCAAGGACACGAGGCTGTCTTCTCCTTGCCAGTGCTGTTTGCACCCCTTGCCTTGCTCATCCTTTCCTTACTGTGCTCTGTCTTCTCAATTGAGGGTTCACTACATGAACCCAGCAGAACTTACATGGCCGAGACTTTTCTTTATTTTGCAGTTTTCCTGGCCTTGATGTGCTCAATTGAATGGTGTGTGCTTGGATGCCATTCCAGGATTTCTCTAAAACAGCTCAAGCCTGAGATAGTCCAAGCATCACCCCAAGACTACTTCCTCAGTTTTTTAAGCGACCTCTAAGTCTTGGCCTATAACTTAGGCACACATATTTCTTTTTCTCGCCATTTGCCAAGTCCTGTCATCCTTAATATTTTCCACGCTCTTATTTACCCAGTTCCTTACTGACCTCTTAAGTCATGGCTTCTTGTCTAGATTCACTGAATAGATTTCTCAGGGCTGTTCTGAGAGCCACATTTTCTAGAACCAGTCTCTCAGTGTTGTACTAATCTGGCTCAGTTCTGTTTGCACATTTATGTTGGTGTCCTATTGCACCAGGGAAGGTGTAAGTCTCTGAATCTAATATTTAAAACCTTATATCTTCTGGTAAAAAAAAAAAGTTCTATCAAAACCATGTTCAAAGAAGCCTATGTTTTTGCTCCTGAGTCCCCTATTTGGAGCGCTTGACCCACTATCTCTGTTTTCTACTGTTCTAGCCCACATCTTTTTGATTTAAGTATGCTGACCTGTCGGTATCCTTTCCAGGCTTCTGTTAATTTCTCCTCAAGAACCCTGCCTCATATATTCTATTCAGTTTTTCATAGCTATGAACAAGTTTGTTTTGATTCCTGGTTTCATGCATATCAGTCCATGATCCATTGACCCTGCTGCACTTGGGTCTATGGGTGGTGAAGCAATCCATTGTGGCAGAAGTACACAGTAGAAGAAGCTATGAACCTCATGGTAGTCAGAAAGCAAAGAGAATGGAAGAAAAAGCATCAGGGCTTTGCTATACCTGTCAAGCAAATGTCAAACCTCAATGGCCTTACTCTCTTCTACTAAGGCCCTAAGTCCTAAAATCTCCAACATCTTCTAGATGCTGCAAGATGGCTAAGACAGTAGCACATGGACTTTGGACATGTATTCAAACTATAGAACCAACTCCCTGCATCCTTGTGGAAATGTGGTGAAATGACATTTATGTGTGTCTTCTATCAAAAATATAAACCCATTGAAGATAGGAATCTCATGGTATGCTTTTCTGTGCCTTTAATTTATCTGGTAGATACCTGAGATATATAAGGAATACTTAGTAAATGTCTGCTGAATATGGCAATGAATAACTTTGCTGAGAAGCATAATATATCTGCATCTGTCTGTTTCCATCTTTTACTTTTGTGCTTTATAATTTGACCCTGAGTTTTTATATTGATGGTTCAATGTTTAAGAACTTTTTTCCTCTTCAGTAATCCTGAATTCAGTTCTGATTATCAGATGACTTAGATCTGTAAAAACATATATACATATTTTTACACACACACACACACACACACACACACCAGTCAGAATTAAGAAATTATTTCAGTATACTTACATGCTATAAAATCAACATACAAAATTTGTTTAAATTTTATGAATGAAGTTTCTAAAAAATTGAGAGAATAATGCCATTTATGACAGCATCATCTCCAAAAACAAGACTAAAGCATAAAGCCAAAGAAGTAAAATAGTTGTACACTGAAAACAAAAAACAGTAATGAAATTGAAAAAAACACAAAATAAAAACTATCCCGTGTTGTGGTGGTTTTAATGAAGTAGTCCACATAGGATAATATATTTGCAGGCTTAGTCCCCAGTCACTGAACTGATTGAGGCTTAGAAGGATTAGGAGGTTCAGTCTTGTTGGAGTAGATGTGGCTTTGTTAGAGAAAGTATTTCACCGGAGTGGCTTTACGGTTTCAAAAGTCTTTGCTAGGCTCTGTATGATTTTTTTTTCAACTTGCTACCTTTGGCTCAGGATGTACAGCTACTGAACCAGGGCCATGCCTGCTTGCTTTTCACCATGATGATCAAAGACTAATCTCTCTAAAACTATAAGCAAACCCCAATTAAGTATTTTCTTTTCTAAGAGTTGCCTTAGTCATGGTATCTTTTCATAACTATAGAATAGTAACTATGATGGTTTGAAAGAAAATGGCTACCATAGGCCCATAGAGAGTAGTACTGTTGGAATCATGACATTGTGGGAGGAAGTCTTTTACTAGGGGGTGAATTTTGAGGTCTCAGATCCTCAATAAGGCATTCACTTCCTGTTGCCTGCCAGTCCAGATGTAGAACTCTCAGCTACCTCTCCAGCACCATGTCTGCCTGCATACCACCATGCTTCCTGCTATGACAATAATCGTCTTAATCTCTGAAACTAGAAGCCAACCCAAATAAAATATTGCCATGGTCATGGTGTCTTTCCATAGCAATAGAAACCCTAAGATAGTAGTAACTAAGACAATTTCATGCTTTGAAAGAGTTAACATTGTTGAAACAAATATATCTCCCAAAGTAATCCACATATCCAATGCAATACCCCATAATGATTTCAGTATAAATCTTCATAGGACTAGAAAACTAAGCTTTAAACTTAAATAAAACTGCTCAAGATCATAAATGACTTAAGAAGAATAAAACTGGAAGAAACCATACTACTTCATTTCAAATTACACTATAAATACAAAATAAAAAAGCAACCTGGTGCCTTGGTGCTAGCATACAACCAGGTATTTGGACTAAGAGAATAATCTGGAAATCCCCAAAATAAACCCATGCATTTACATTTAAATTACCATTTAATAAAGGAGTCAAGAACACACAATAGTGAAGGACATAGTTTTCAATAAATGGTGTTAGGAGAAGTGAATATTTACATGTGGAAAATAATGTTGGGCCCCACATGAAGAACGTATTCAACTTGAATTGAATTAAAGGTTTAACCATAAAACACAACTAGAAGAATACACAGGAGGAAGTAGGAAAAGAACAAGAAGAGGAGGAGGAGGAAGAGGAAGGAGGAAATAACCCGGGACCTCACCCAAGAACTCTACCACTGAACTACAGTCTTGGGCCTAAAACCCAATTTTGGCTCAAACTGGTTTGAGTTTCTGTCACTTGTAACCAAAAGAATTCACACTGATGCAATCTATTTCTCTGCTGGAAAACTGGACTCCTGGAAAAGAGAAGGTATGGGCAACTAACCATCAATCAACTTTTTCATTTATTTCTGAATATGAGGTCTGAGAAGACAGATTGGTGCAGGTTATATTTTAAAGATTTACAATTTGTGTATGAGTGTGTGTGTTTTCTTTAGAGTTTTCTAACAGATGGTCTTATTATATATATTCTTCTTTCTTTTCTATTTGTGTGCCTTTTGTTTAATTTCTTCTTTAATTGCTCTGGCTAGCACTCCTTATTATGGATGAAGAGTGGATGTAGTTGGAGACTGCTCATTTGTTTCTTAGCTGCCTAGATCCGAATAATAACCCAGAAACTATATTAATTACAGCACTGCTTGGCCAATAGCTTAGGTATATTTCTAGCTAACTCTTACATCTTAGATTAATCCATTTCTATTAATCTATGAATCACCATGAGGCTATGGCCTACCAGTAAAGCTCTGGCTAGAAGCTGGCAGCTTTCTCCTTTGGCAGCTACATGGTGTTTCCCTGACTCCATGTACTTTCTCTCTATATCTCTGTTCAGATTTCCCACCTGGCATTCCTCTACTAAGCCATTGGCCAAAACAACTTCTTTAAGAACCAATGGTAATAAAACATATTCATAGCATACAAAGGGGAATCCAAAATCATTTCCCCTTTTCTATCTAAATAAAAAGAAAGGTTTTAATCTTAACATAGCAAAATTACATATAACAAAACAGGTATCAAGCAAGAATTACAGTTACAATATTTATATCTACTTTATCTTTTATCATAACTAAGGATAACTACAATTATAACTATCTGTCTTCAACTCTTCAAAGACCCCAGAGGGATATAATATTACCTAAGTAAACAGAAAGTGCACTGTAAGCAACTTCTAACGTTGTAGAATTGACAGAGACTTCTTATTGCCTGGGCAGTCACCTAGAGTTCTTTTGTAAATTGGGGCATTCATCTTCAGCTTACAGGCCCATAGCATCAGGCAGACTGATTTTCCATTAAGCAGGGAATTTTAAAGGCTGTCCTGCCTATATTGGCAGTGGGCTAGTCACTTTCTTCTGTGTCCTACAGAATGTCTGGCAAACTCTTTCATGAAGTAGGAACCCTGAAGGACTGTCTCATCTCTTTTGGCAAGTTCAGCAATTACTTTTCTGTGGGTCCTGAATGTCCAGTTCATATATCACGCCATCAAGAAGTCTAGAAAAGAGCAGTTTCTTGCCCAAATGGTTAACCTTGTCACACTGAAGGCAAATTCCATAACAAGTTTCTTCAATGCCCATCACCTCTCTGAAGTAATTGATACTTCCAGAAGCAGACATGTCTCACTGTCTAGAAAAGTCTAAGCTCTTAAAAAATCTTTTAAATGCCATATTCTGTAGGTCTTTGAAGTGTTGAAGAGTATCTATCTATCTAACTGAAATATATCTCTGTATATCTAGAAAACCTTATTAACATGATTACATTATAGATGATTATCTATTCTGTATTTCTTGATTATGTTACATTTTTAAATGAGCTGCATAAACACACAATACCTTAAACAAGAGTAGAAATATGCTTATAGCAAAATTGACCTTAAATTTGTATCAATAAACTGAAATTCATAACAATGCATAGTATTCATTTCTATATTATATCCCTCTTTAAATGAAAACAAACATTTATAAACAATCATTTGGGAATTTGGGCATTGTTTTCTCTAAATTGCTTTCTGTTTTGTTGGACAAAGTATTTTTATGGTTCATGGAGACCTTTTGAAGGGGTCTTGTTTCATTAAACTACATTAGCCTAGAAGGAATCCACAGGTTTCCATCCTCTATGGAAACAAAAGCAGAACCTCTTTTTCAAAGTAACATATCCTTAGACTCAAATTTGAAGTCAATATACCTTAAAATATATATGTTGGTTTAGCTTAACAGCCCCAGAATCAAATGTCTAGCTGCAGTCAAAAAAATTAAAAGAAAACAGAATAATATACATAATCCAGATTCTCCGTGTATTTTCCATCTTTATGTGGTTTTTTTATTACTTTTATCTTTGATTGTCTATACTCTTTATATTACTTTTACTGTCTCTTTAAAGATTTTACTTCTTTTTGTAACTGTCTATACTCTCTTTCCTCTTTCTCCCAAGCCTATGCAATTTTTAAAATGCATTGACCCATTTAGAGGTTTATTTCTGTCTAAACCTGTCTTTATTGCTTATCTGTAATCATTTTCTGACCAGGAGCACTTTTAAAATGATAAGCAGTTTGGGCACAGCGGCCCTGGATGCTGGTTCCACCTTTCTCAGCCTTTCAATATTGTGGAGGTATGTTTACTGCCAGTTCTGGGACCACCAGGTGGGAGTCGTCCTCAACACCACAACTCTGGGAAGCAGTTGGCCTATCCTATCACCAAGTAACTTTCAGCATGCTGCCCACAAAACCCATTCAAGTGTTCATCCTCCTGAAAGAGCCAGAGCTGTTTGTACAACTATCATGAATCAGGAAGCCTTCTTAAAGGAGCCACTGAGTCAGGAAGTCTTCTGTTAAAGAAATAGTGCCTCTGCTTGCTTCTAGAAAACAACCCACAGAAGAAAAAGCTGCTACCATGAAGCCATGCTTAACTCAGATTTTTTTGTGTGTCTAGAATTCATTTCCAAGCTCTCTCGGGTTTTATGTGGATGTAGCTGGCACACGTTGGCATGCCATTTTGTAGTTGGGGACTGCTCGTTCATTTCCCACCCATACAGACCCAAATAATAGCACAGAAACTATATTAAATACAACACTGCTTGGCCAATAGCTTAGGAATATTTCTAGCTAACTCTTGCATCTTTAAGTAACCCATTTCTATTAATTTATGAATCACCACAAGGCTGTGGACTACTGGCAAGATTCTGGCTGGTGGCTCACAACTTTCTTCCTTTGGCAACTTCCTGGTGTCTCCCTGACTCCCCCTCTTTCTGTATCTCTGTCTGAATTTCCCTCCTGGCTTTACTCTACTAAGCCATTGGCTTAAACAGCTTCTATAATAACCAATGGTAATAGAACATATTCATAGTATCAAGTGGACATCTTGCCTTGCGTGTGATTTCAGAGAAAAGCTTTTCTCTTCTCTCACAAGTAAGATGAAGGATACATGGCTGTTATCACGAAGAGGGTTTTGTTTTGTTTGTTTGTAATGTGTGGGATGATCAGAGAAAAACTTTCAGAAATTAATTCTTTCCTCCCACCATAAGACTGTAGGGCAAAATCTGGTTGTCACGCTTTCCCTTCAGAGCTAGCTCATCAATTCTGAAGTACATTCTTTCTCTATTTCTCTATCTAATTTTCTGAGAGGTTTTTTTTTTGTAATCATGAAAGGATATTGAATTCTACTGATCTGTTTGCTATATCTATTGAGTTAATCGTATTTTTATCCTTTATTCTGTTAATGTGATTTATGGATCCTACCGATTTTTGATGCTTTAGAAATATAATTCCCAGGGCAACATTATTTTCAGATAGGTCATTAAGTACTCTGTCCTCATGAAAGAACATGCAGGAGATGTGTATCCCCTTTGTCCTACCACCTGAGGATTGTGATTCCTTCTGGAAAAAAACCAGACACTAAAGGATGGTGCACTTATTTTAGAATTCCCAGACTCTAACACTAGGAAAATAAGTACAGATCTTTATTAATTAGTTTCTCTCAAGTATTCTAATGGAGCAAGCCAGGGAACACAATCTACACCCGTCTTGGAGCCTAGAGCCTGGACCTACAGGAACTGGCCTAGTACTGGAGTGGGTTTAATGTTTGGGGCTGCAGGCTTTTACAGGGTTCCAAAATCCACTGGTAAGGGCCTGGTGCTGAGTTTACAGTGAAATCTGTCATTCTCCTTTCTTTGCTAACCTAGAAGCTTTGTGGGAAAAGTGCCATGCATAATGCTAAACTGTCCCTTTTTTCCATTGGTGTGTGTGGTGCATGTATGTGTGTGTAAGGACACATGTGTGGGTGCACATGCATGTGGAGACTGGAGTTTGACTCTGGAAACCATCTACAATGGCTCTTCCCATTGTTTATTGAGGACAATTTACAGTCATATCAATAACTCACTGATATGGCTAGTCTTGACAGCCATCTTACTTCGGGCATCCTACTTTTCTGTCTTCTTGGGACTATGATTATTGGTGGGCTGCCACACCTAACTGACATTTGAATACTTTATAACAGGGGTCTAGGGATCCAGACTCTGGTCTCCAGGTGTTTAGGCAAGCACTGTGACCCTGAAGTCATCTTCTCATTCCCTGCCTACCTTCTTCTGTGAATCTTCCTCATTTTTGTGCTCTCTCTGGTCTCAGGGCTGCACACTGGGATGCCTCGGGTCATGTGCATGTATTTTGCATATGGACGGCCTCCCAGGTTGACTTTCTGTGATGAGGCTGCACCAGAAACACCTGCTTCCCATGTTTCCTCTGTCACTCTCTCCTTTCATTAAAAAGTTTTTGTTTAAGATTTGAATTTCTTTCCTCTGAAGTTTCTATATCAAAGTCAAACTTACCAGGTTCTAGATTTGTATTTGCTTATATTTCACATCTCATTTCTTATTTTCCTTGTTTTGGATAAATTACTGGTATATCGAACTCCCTCCCTTCTTTTTATAAAGGAGTTTCCCATTGGCCACTTTTATCTGAATTATCATAGACAAATTTATTTTCCTAATAAAAATAATTGGTTTTCTTATCCTCAGTTTTATTCAGTAGTGTGCAACTCAATTTTTCTCCATAAGGATTTTCACTGTGAGAAAACTTCTTTTTTTATTTAAGATCTTTAAGGCTGTACTATACAATTATCTTTACTTTTGGTATTTCCAAATACTAAGTAGATGACCTACTATCCCTCTGTTGCTAGATGCTTCAGAAGACTTCCAGAAGCTAAGATGTGATGCAATGTTATGCTAAATTAAAATTTATATATTCTTTGATTTCTTTTAAATGGCTATTAGAAAACTTTTATCTTTGAGTAATGGATTATTGAATATCCAACATGATTTATTTTTATCTTTCTCTGTTCGTATTATCCATATTAATCCACTTTTACACGATCAGATAAAAGGAAGTTTTGCATCTGAATTTCTAATGGGCTCCTAAAAACACTTTTTTGCATGTTCACATATCTACTCAGTATGAAGAAAGACTGGTTATTCAAAACACTCTTACCTGTGTTTCATGTTCCAAAAGTTTACTGGAATCTATTGTTAGTATCAAAATAATTTGTATTAAAATGACCTGGTTCCTATACAGAAAATGAGAAAGCCAGAATTTATGAAGCTTTCCTTTAAAACAATTCAGAGCAGTGACAAGTTAAATTGATTTTTTTCTTCAGAGATCACATTACCTTCTGTGTTTATTTTCTTTTTTAAAATGAATCTCCATCCTAATAAATATTCATCTAATAGGACTGCCTTAAAGAGATGCTTAATTAAATCAGGCAAGAAAGGAAGTCTGGCTTTCGAGAAATAGAACATATATGTTCTTTAATACATTTTCTTCTAATCAGCAGCAAGTAAACCCTAGTTCTGCACACAGTGTGGCCTCCTGGGTGTCCTGGCATGTAATGCCACATATTGTAATATGCCATCTCTGTTTTCTCTCTGACAGGCTAGTTATCCACTCTGTCTCTACCTCAAGAGGTTTAAATTTCTTGACATCAGACAGGGAGAGTTTGTAGAACACAGTAAATGAAGTAGTTGATTCTCGTGGATTTAAAAAAATATATGAATTTAGGGCTGGCGAGATTCTCAGTGGAGACCCATTGGTACTTGCCACCAAGTCTCTTAACTTGGATTTGGTTCTCAGGACTTACAAGGTGGAAGGAGAGAATTGACTCTTGAACATTGTCCTCTGACTTCTACATGTATGCTTTGGCACATACACTTGTGCTTACATATGCATACATACATGCAAAGTAAATAAAAAGTTAAAAAAATGAATTAATTATGATGAATGTGGTGGCACATGCCTTTAATCCCGACGTTTGGGAGGCAGAGGCAGGTGGATTTCTGTAGCCTGGTCTACACATTGAGTTCCAAGGCAACCAGGGCTAAATACACCTTGCCTAAAAATAAAATCAATTGAATAAAGTATGTTATTTGAGGTAATTAAAGCCTTCCACTTCAGCTAGGATTGCATTATCGTGTGGCAGTACTGATATTTACAGTACTGTACAGTCAGAGACAGGGTACTGTTCATGTCTACTCTTTTCACTAGCTCTAAAAGAAACCCAATTTGAAAAATGACTTTCCACTCCAGCATTTTCTCTAGCATTCTTGCTTGTTCCAGCAGATTTACACACTGTAGGTGTGTTGATGTGTTGTGAAAATAGAATCAAAGGCGCCTGTCCTCTGCACCTGGCTTGTCTCACTTAGCATAATGTTATCTGGCTTCATACACGTTACAGCATGGAGCAAAATTTAGCTCCTTGTAAACAATAGCATTATTTTGTATAGACAAACTTTTGTTTATTCATTTGACAATGGACTCTTAGGTTATTGTAAAAATGGTGCTATAAAAATTTTTATGTATATTTCAGTTTGGATCTCTATTTTCAGTTCTTTGGGGGGATATCTATCTATCATCTATCTATCTATCTATCTATCTATCTATCTATCTATCTATCTATCTATCTACCATTTCTCTATATTTCTTAGGTCATATGATAATTATTCTTAGCCTTTTGAAATTGAGACATTTTCATTTATTTCTTTTGTGTGCAGGTACATGTGTGCTACAGCACCTGTGGAGGTGAGAGGGCAAACATGCAGAATCAGCTCTTGCTCCGTGCTGTGTGGGTCCTGGAGTAGAACTCAGCTCGTCAGGTTTGACAGTAAGCATCTTTACCCACTGAGCAATCTTGCAGGCTTTGTCTAGCCTTTGAGGAACCTTTAAGTTGTTCTTCATGGTGTCTATATCACATTTTCTAATTCCATATTAATGTCCAAGGATCAGTTTCTCTGCATGCACAGCAACGCTTGTTTTCTTTACTCTGTTTATCGTCATTCTAATCAGTGGCATTACATACATGTGTAAGGTGGCATTACTCTGTTTATCGTCATTCTAATCAGTGGCATTACATACATGTGTAAGGTGGCATTACTCTGTTTATCATCATTCTAATTAGTGGCATTACATACATGCGTAAGGTGGCATTACTCTGTTTATCATCATTCTAATCAGTGGCATTACATACATGTATTAGGTGGCATTACTCTGTTTATTGTCATTCTAATCAGTGGCATTACATACATGTATTAGGTGGCATTTCACCATCCCACTGTCGTTTTGATTTGCCTTTCACTGATGACTGGTGATCTCGAGCAACCTTTAATGTGCTGTTGGCCATTTCTAAATCTCCTTTGAAAAATTACCCATTCCAGCTGTTTGCTAACTTTCTAATTAGGTTGCTTGTCTCTTTATTATTGAGCCCTAGGAGCTCTGTATATATTCTGGATGTTTAGCACCTGCCAAGTTTAAAAATCCCTCATTCTGGGGATTGTCTTTTTACTCTCTAGAGAACATTTTTCAAAGCGTAAGGATTTAACTTTAATGAAGTCTAGTTTACATAGTTTTTAAAATTTTGCTGCATTTGTGTTGGTGTCATATTTAAGAAATAATTATTAGTGTAAAATAATGATTTGACTCCTTTTTTCCTCCTCAGAGGTTTATAATTTTAGCTTCTAAATTTTACAATAAGTCAATTTTTACATAAATATAAGAGGTTAAATTTTTTAAAAGTAATAATTTGATATTTAAATCATTTAAACATTTCTAAAACCAGATAAATATCTCCAAAAATATTTACATTTTGAAAGGATTCACCCTTTTCATCATTAAAATACAATTTTTGTAAAGATTTTATTTTTAATTATGTGTGCGTGTGTGTGTGTAGTGTGCGGTGTGTGTTTAGTGTGTGTGGTGTGTGTGTAGTGTTGTGTGGTGTATGTGTGGTGTGTGTATGGAGTGTGTGTGTGAAGTGTATGTGTGCATGCGTGTGTGTGTGATGTATTGTGGTGTGTGGAGTGTGTGTGTGTGTGTGCATGCGTGTGTGATGTATTGTGATGTGTGTGTGCGTGCGGTGTGCACCTCCATGCACATGCCTGCAGAGGTCAGAAAAGGTCATCACATCCCTGGAGCCGTAGTTACATGACTGAGCATCACCTGATTTAGGTGCTGGGAACTAACCATAGGTCCTCTGCTACAGCAGTACATGAACTTAACTGATGAGACATCTCTTTAGGCTAAAAAATATAACTTCTAAGATTGAATACAAGATAATTAAATAAAAATTTCATGCTCTGTACCTTAAATATATTCAATATTTTAAATACAAAATAATCAAGCCATTTGTTTCTAAACTTTCTGCTTCTTGCATGTTCATAGTCTTTTGAATACATATTTTATTCAATGAATGTTTTCAAAGGCAAACAAGAACACTCCAAAGTATTTCCTCATCAGCTTTTACTGAGATGCTCTGCAGCATTAACAGATTTTAAAGAGCAAGCACAGCTCCTCCGATATGTCTCTGTGGGAGCTGACCCACGTGACTCTCTCAGGGAGACTCACTCTGGTGTAGGCCTGCACCAGGATGTTCTCACCTCTGAGGAAACATGAAGGAGGACATGGCTGGTCTTTCACGACTATACCAACTGCTGCTGTAACAGTGTGAGGGGATTCCTGCTCCCATGACCTAAATACTGTCTTCCAATTATCAGGATACCAAACACTAGGCATGTTGTTTCTATTAATATATCAACACACTTTAGTGGAAATAATTTTACAAACATATTAATACAGCTGTCAAGACAAATTAAGTTATTTTCTGGAAGTCATTCATTGAGAAAAATTCTATTTGCTACTTATAAAATTAATTTAAAAAGTAGCAGTGAACATAAATGCTCATATAGTGAGAGAAGACTGAGAGTGCTTAAACCAGGACCTGCACCAACCCATTTACCCTCCTCTCTATAAACCAGGGCCCATACCAACACATTTACCCTCCTCTCTGTAAACCAGGACCCACACCAGCCCATTTACCCTCCTCTCTGTAAACCAGGACCCACATCAGCCCATTTACCCTCCTCTCTATAAACCGGGGCCCATACCAACACATTTACCCTCCTCTCTGTAAACCAGGACCCACACCAACCCATTTACCCTCCTCTCTATAAACCCTTATTGCATTCATCTTGGTTTTGTATATTTGCTTTGTATCACATAAATTTTTTACTAACAAGTTTTTAGCCTTCTAATAAAACGTATATATGAAAGTTTCACAGAAAATGTATTAAAAATGTAGTAACTGAACCTGGCAGGTGAATTAAAAATATGTACATGTATGTATATGTGTAATTGTAGACAAATATATGTATACATACACATGCAGTCACTGTGTGGTACTGATTAAATACACATGTCATGTATTTACTTGGATATAATGATTGTATATTAAATATAATAATCATCAGTGGTAATTAGGAAAGCACATCCATACTGATTTAATTTATTGATTATGTATAGAAGCATATCAACATATGCAGATAAACCATAGATGATAGACCAGTAGGAAGGCAGAGAGAGAACATATCATGTTTGAGATTCTGATTAAACTCATCTGTCAGGCTCAGGGGAAAAGGGTGTTTTAGAAACTTTGCAGAGCTGGGTGGTAGTGGTGTACACCTTTAATCCTAGCACTCAGGAAGCAGAGGCAAGTGGATCTCTGAGTTTAAGGTCAGCATGGTCTACATAATGAGTTCCATGACAGCCAGGACTACATAGAGAAACTCTGGTTTGAAAATACAAAATAAAACAAACAAAACAAAAAACCTTTGCAGGTGATTATACAGTGTAGCCAGATGCTAGTGTTAGATAAATGACAACAACTGGAGAACAAACGGCAAAAGTCAATACTGAAAGTATCGCTGTTCTTTGCATGTATCCCTGAAATCTCACGCATTGGACGCATAACCCCCTAAATCATATGCTAATGGTTTTTAAGAGGTCTAGATATTGCTGCCTGCATGGATTGTAAGTGGATTAATCAATCTTCCTGTGGACTAATGGATTGTTATGGGAGCGACTTTGTTTTACAAGTGAACTCCTTGACTATCTTGTACAGTCTCATCATATAATGTCCTCAGTAGAGTCCCCAGTAGCAAGATGGCACTCACCAGATGGGAACCTCCACCAGGAACTGTATAGTACATACATTCTTTTCTCTATAAACGGCCTGATCTATGGCCTCAGCTCTAAGACTGACCTGTCTTGATACTTGCATGTCCACTCTAACCTTGAATCCTCTAGAACGTCTCCAAGACTTTTCGTTGTAAACCACCCAGGAGTCCATAGAGGTCTAGTGGCAGGAGAGCTCGATTCCCCCCAAATCTCCCTTTTCTGTCTGAGAGTCTGCATTTTCCCTAATTGTTGGCATTGAAACATTTACTTTATTCAGAAGAGAGCTAACCAAAGCCAACATCATTAGAATAATAATTATCAGTAGCTTTTATCTTCCCTTCCTGGGCCTTCTTAGTAATGAGTACTGAAGGCCTTCAGATAACAAAGTAAACCCAGGATAGTTTTCTCTCTCTCTCTCTGTCTCTCTCTCTCTCATTCTTGGAAGCCCATACTCCTCTATTGCCGTGGTTTAGACCAGGTATTAGTAACACTAACATTTCTAACATTTCTATCCAGACTTGTATCCTGACCTACAAATCTAGACTTCCTGAGTGTCCCCATCAGTCCGGGCTTGGCTGCTTACATCCTGGGATTCAGCTCTGGGGTGCTCCCTCCATAGCACCATTGCTGGGAGATAGAGCTCTAATCCCACAGCCTGGCCCAATGTATTCATGACTAGATGGTCTTCCTCTCCATCCTCCTCTGCTTAGGCAAGGTATAAGTCCCAAGATGTCACCTCACTGAGCTGGCCTAGACTTTCCTGCTTTCCATACCTTTGTCCAAATCACTATCATGCTTAGAAAGGTATCTGTGGCTGGTTGATATTTGTCAACTTGACACAAACTTAAACATATCTGGGAAGAAAGAATCTCAACTGTGGAGTGCTCCCATCAGAATGGCCTGCGGGTGAATCTGTGGGGCCTGCTCTTGATTGGACCATACCATCCCTGGGCCATTGGTGCTGGGCGCTGTAAGAACGCAGGTCAGGTAAGCCATGCAAAGGAAGTCAGTAAGCGGTGTCTCTCCATGGCCTATGCCTCGTTCCTGCCTCCAGCTTCCTCACTGAGTTCTTGCCCTGAATTCCCTAGATACTTCCTGAAAAAACAAGTATAAATCAGAATTTAGTGGTGCTCTCTCCTATTTCGTATTGAAGCTGGAGAACTTAGGATGAAAGTGGGTTCCTTAGGGAATCCTGTTTGCATTGAGGCATAAACCTGACTGGGAAAATCGAGTTGGTTATACTTTCTGTGCTTTGGCAAGACTCGCTGTGAGGCATTGGCCAAGGGCTTCGGCAAGTATTTTTGTCTGCATGACTCATAGGAGAAAAGTCAAGTAAATATCACATATATGATGTCATGACATAAGGATCACATCTACACACAAACATTAAGTCGGTGCCTACTTCCCAACCATGGCTGTGACTATTTAAAAGGTCATTTCACTTAGATGTTCTTCTTTTTACAATGAAAACATTCTGAAGAAAGGTAGTGAAAAGTTCACACATTAAAAACTACACACTTCATCACATAAAGACTTTACAATCATTCTGACAGAACCTGTAGGAGAAACAGTCTGTGGGGATGGTGTACTGAGGAGGTCACGGGTACTGTTCTAAGAGAACAGGAAGCTACTACTTTCACCCTGGCGCTGAGCTTGCAGTTAGTGGCGGGGTCACAGACCAGCTTTCAGGAAGCAAAAGTAGATACAGGCAAAAAGGACCGTCCCCTTTGTTCAACCTTGGAAGCTGCTGGAGAGCAGTGCTGGAATCTGGAGGAGCTATGGCTTGAGGGCTGACCCTGGCAGACCAATGACAACGCACACGACCTTCGGGGTCCCACACTTCTGTCTTTCATATATATGTATGTCTTTGGGGACCAAATCTGGAATCACATGGGGAAGAGAATGCTGAGAAAACCAGTTCCAGCTATACTGAGTCAACAAAGTGTCAAGATACGGCACTGTGGTCTACTACAGAGCTCAGAAAATGTGTCACCACTGACTCTCTTGTTCACACCCATAACCGAACCCATTCTGTTAAACTTTCTTTTGTAGTTGCTTTGTCTTCTCCCTCCTCTGTCCCTATGGTGTCATGTCTGGACAGTCTCCCTGGTTTGGTTTTCTCTCTTCAGTTTATGCCCTGGGGAATCATGCAATCTGTCCCTGGCTTCAGAGCCTGACAAATGTCTTCTTCCTAACTGCTCAAAACCCTGACTTTAGTAACTTACTTTACTACTAAAAACTAGGTTTTCATCAAGGATTTAAGTTTGTCTTAACTTCAGTCCTCCAGCTGAAGTCTCATTTGCTTGTGCTCACTCTGCTCACATCCAGAGATAGTTTTACCTTAACACACCCTGGCTATTCCAAGTCTCAGCTGCCAGATGAAGGATGCTACGAGTTCTGACCTTAACGCCCTCCTTGTGCATCTCAGCTGAGCTGTCTTATACTGCAGTCACTATCGCCTTGGTCTGACTGTCATAATACCCTCCTCCCATTTCTTGTCATTGGTCTATGGCCAATGTTTTAGATATATGGGATTCCTGGCTTTTAGATCTTTTCCAAGAGGCCCAAGAAAATGCTCTTCCAAGTTCCTGACACATCTGCTTCTATAACGTCATGGCTTTCAACAGAATCAGCAGTGGTGATCGAGAACCCCTGCAATACCTCTGATCACAGTGAGTGCTTCATCTCCTATCCAGTTATGTCACCCATGACTTAGAAGCATGTTTGACTTGTCTGCTTTTCATCTAATTCACACCAATTTCTTATAATTCTAAGTACCACATTTCCTCATGCCAATGATTTAATTCACAAAGAATATATATGATGCCCACGTTACATGCCCACTGTAGATCAGCTGTACTCTGCTGCAGATGATTTGTAATCTGTGATTCTAGTGGACAGAACATTGCTGATACCATAGTGGAGGTAGGAGAGAACATGGTAAATGGAAATTTCTGTTCAGAAATCTCAGTGTTATCTGAAGGTAGTGGTGCATGCTTATAATCCTGGTACTCAGGAGGGTTGAGTGTGATGCCAGGTTAGGCTATCTGGTAACACTGTGTTTCAAGAAATAAAAATAGGAGTTTTTTATTGAGCGTGACTCCCATATGAATTTTATTGACCAGAAAAATCTCACAAAGCCATGCCTTGAGTCAACAAGGCAGGTTGTATAGTCTCTCTTGGAGAGGAAATTTAGTAGTGAATGTTAGTGATGGTCAGAAGACACAGCCTAAGGCTGCAGATTGTGGTCCGAGGAACACTTCCCTGAGAGACCTCTACTGAGGCTGCAGACTGTGGTCCACAGCATATTCCCCTTAAAGACCTCTACTGAGGCTGCAGACTGTAGTCCAAGGAGCTCTCCCCTTAGAGACCTTTACTGAGGCTCAGACTGTGCTCCACAACATATTCACCCTTAGAGACCTCTACTGAGGCTGCAGACTGTGGTCCATGACGTATCCCCTTAGAGACCTCTACTCAGGTGAGGAGCTCAGCTTTTGCAGCAGAATTTCAGGGCAAGTATAAGAAACAGAAATTTTGTGTTTTATATTAATCATGGGAGGGAGAAAGTGAGAGAGTGGTGAGATGAGAGAGAGAGAGAGAGATTTTTTTTCTTTCTCTCTTTCCTTGCTGAAAACATGTCATTTATAACCAGGCTCTCATATTAAGAGAAGTCTTAAAAATTAAGTTTAAAAATGAGATAGTTTACTTCTTTTTCTTATTTTAAAGGACTTTCTGCTCTTATAATAAAGTTACAACCTTGACTATGAGGTGCATTGTTGGGGCTAGGGATGAGAGAGGATGCTGTAAGGTTAAACTCAAAGATCACATACATTTTGGTCTTGAGTGTGGTTCATTTGTTGATTAATATTCTTGTTTGAAGCTTCTTTCAGAAAAGAGAGCATTGTTTCCATACAGGCCACTTTACAGGGACGTTCTCTCTCCTGCCATCTCTTCCTCCCCCCCCCCTCTCTGAATTGAATTTCAGCCAGATAAAAATCAGGTTGCATCTCAGGGGACACATGAAGGATTTCTTTTTCTTTCAACGTGCCCTTAACTTTACCCTTTCTACCCTTCCTCAGTAGTTCTAAATGAATATACTGAGCTGGGCGGTGGTGGTGGTGCACTCCTTTAATCCCAGTACTTGGGAGGCAGAGGTAGGTGGATCTATGTGAGTTCGAGGCCAGCCTAGTTTACAAGAGCTAGTTCCAAGACTGACTCCAAAGCAACACAGAAAAATTCTGTCTTGAAACACACACACACAGACACACACAGACACACAGAGACACACACACACACACACACAGAGACACACACACACACACACACACACATCCTAACTACTACTCTCACCCTCCTCAGGTCACTAATCTAGGCTATTGCAATCCTCTCTGAGTCCAGCAGGGCTCTATCGTAGATGTGGAATCACTAGAAGAGATATTAAAATGACGTGCGGTAGGCAGTTAGAAGCTGGGCGGTTGCTAAGGTTGGTGGAGTGGTCTGTGTAGGTTACTGTCATTATGTCTAGTCTTGAGCTTCAGGCTCCTAGACAGATCATTCATTCTGATGGCTGGCAACTGTCCTAGTTTGCTTTCTGTTGCTACAATAAACGTCATCACCAAAAGCAACTGGGATGGGTTACTTGGCTTACAGATTAGAGTCTGTGATCAAGAGAACTGACAGTGGGAGTTCAAGCAGGAACCAGGAGCAGGAAGTAAATCAGAGACCACGGTAGAATGCTGTGTACTAACTTCATCTTTCTGGTTTGTTCAGAACGCTTTTCTTATATAACCCAGGGCCACCTGCCTAGGTGAGACACTGCCCATAGTGCGTTGACTCTGCCTTCATTTACCAGTAATCAGAAAATGCCCCCTCTCCATGCCCTTCAAGTGTAATTCTACAGTGGCCTGTAGCAAAAGTCAGCTCTTCCCCTACTAAAAAGCACCCACATTTAGTCAGGATTTAGAAAAACAAAGGAAGGACACCTGTGGAAGGTGGAAGAGCCATGTGAGCCACTTGGCTGTGTCTGGAGCTCAGAACACAGCTGCTGCCCTTTCTGTGTGTAGACACCCAAACCAGGTGAAGCCCAGCTCCAGACTGCATGGACGCATGTGTCGCCTGCCATCTCAGCTGTCAGCAGCTCGACGTGTGTGCAATCTTGCACCATTCCCTTTTCTCCTCCCCCTGGAACGTGAGTGATACCTTCAGAGTGTGGCAGACACATTCCTTTCACTCATCTCCCAGCCTGACCTGAACAGTTCTGTGTGCTCTGGTTTTCAGAATTGCTTTATCCTGCTAGGGCCTTTCCATCTGAGATATTCTTGTTTTTCTACTTTATCTGGTCAGTCCTGACTCATTCTTTTGCTTTTACCTCAATTTCAATTTTCCTAAGCAATCTCTTGTTGCTCTAATTAGGTTAATTACTTTTTTGTGACTATCATGATACTGCATATCCCACATTCGTGGTCTTATCAAGACTGCTTTCTGAAACGTTTGATTGACATATAATAATTACACATAGTTATAGGATATAGTATGATTTTTTTGTTGTTGTTTTTGGGTTTTTGAGACAAGGTTTCTCTGTAGCTTTGGAGCCTGTCCTGGAACTAGTTCTTGTAGACCAGGCTGACCTTGAATTCACAGAGATCCGCCTGCCTCTGCCTACTGAGTGCTGGGATTAAAGGTGGGCACCACCACCACCTGGCTAGTAGTATAATTTTTTTATTCATGTGTATATTGCCTATTAATAAAATTGGGGTAATTACCATGTCCACTGCCTAAAGGCTTATCATTTCTTTATGGTAAATGCACTAAAACGTTCTCTTTAAGCTGTTTTAGATGTGGTCTAGGTTCCTGTCAACTCTACTCACTGTGCTAGGCTGTGGATGCCAGATCGAAGTGTCACGTGATACATGTAGACCCGACTCTCTCCCCTCTTTCATCTGATATTCTCTTCAGGTTTTGGTTACCATCATTATGCCCTCCTTTCTTGAGATCACAATTTTTAGATATAAGAATGACTGAGGTTTCATAATAAATATCTTTCCACCACTGGCTCATTCTGTAACATCTTCTAGAATATTCTTGTTTTCACAAATGACTGGATTGCATTTTGTAATAACTTTATAGAATTACAGATGTATTTACACCACATTTTTCTTACTCATTCCTCCACTGATGGATAATTAGGCTGATTTTATGTTATGTTTAGCACTGGGGTGCAGGTACCTGATACACTTTCATTTGTTTGTGCTTATTTAACTAGTATCTCTCTTCTCATATTGATGTATGCCCTGGAGTAAGACCAGTAATCTTTTATATAAAAGACAAAATAATAAATATTTTAGACTTGCAGCTACTCAACCATGCCATAAATTAAGCAGCCATAATAGAACATGAAAGAATGAATTTAAATGTGTTTTTAAATAACTTTATCATTAAAAAATAGCTGGGGTTACATTTGAACCCTACCTTGATATTTGACATCTGAAAATTTAAGACATCAGACATTTTTAAAATCTTACTTTCTGTCAAAGCCTCAGTTCCTGGGGTATTGCTTTATTTACAGTGGGCATAAAAATTATTGCTGAATGAATGGATGAACTCTATTTATTGCCACACAAACAGATTTCTGTCATATTGTCTTTCCACAATTTATTCAAGCCATCTAATCTTGTACCTGTCTCCAATCCAAACATTGTATTTTGTTTCCTACTTTACTTCTTGCTTACCATTCCCCAAAAGCTGTCTATGATTATCTATACTATCAGGGTTCTAAATTCTAATAGAACTCATTCCTTGCTAGGCACTGAGATGCATGTCTAAAATTCCAACAGTTGAAAAACTAAAATAAGAAAAAAGAGCTCGAGGTTAACCTGGACTACATAAAGAGTCCATTTCAAAAATATAAAAATGAGCAATCACGAACAACAAAGGTACAGAAAACAAACCACCAACACTGTTTTATATCCCTGTTACCCAACACAGTTCACTTGCAATAGGGCTTTAGCTTTATAGTTTAACCAGGCACTGTGGTCCAATATCCTCTAAATCTTATTTATTCTTGGGAAAATAAGGGGGCAAAATAGTGAGAACCAAGTACATCAATCACCTAACAAAGTACCCTTCTATGTATGAGTCAGCAAGTGTTTCTGGCTCAGCAGCCTACATCAGGGCTGAGATGGGTGTGGGTTCATTTGTCCATGTAAAGGTAGTCTTTATCAAGCTAATGAGACTTGAGGTAACTTACTTTAAAAATCCATATTGCTCTTATATTTTGGAAACGTCACAACCTTATTGATTTCCTGCACTTCCAAACATTAAGAAATTTTCAATTATAAAACACCTTAAACAATGACTGCTGATAATTTATTGCTATACCCACAGATTATAGCACAGAGATGGCATCTCTGAACTCTTATCAGAGAAGTTTCTTCTTGCCATAGGTGGCAATTAACACAGAGGCCCACAACTATCAACATGCAGAGAAGACAGAGTGATTGGCCTTTATGGGGTGTGTGCATCGTGCCACACACAAAGCTCAGCGATCATTGTGGGAAGATTGTAAGACTCAGAGATGGGGTTGACTACAAGCAAACAGCATACGAACTCCCAGAAAGTGTGACAGCATGCTTGATCCCCACACAAACTTGAGCCAGTCAAAATTCCAGCACGGAAGGGAAGCTGGGTGGACATGGAGTCCACCCCTACCTGAGGAACTATTGGCCTGAGGGACAAAAGATGTGTGTGTATCAGTTTTCTTTGAGGATGTAATTTCTGCTATGTCAACCACTTCCCAAGGCAGCTCCCATCTAAGAGTATTTGAACAATGTGCACTCACAAAAGAGAATATGAAGTTGGGTAGGCAGAGAGGTAGGAGTGGATCTGGGAGGATATGAGGGAAAATGGATAAATATGATAAAAACACATTCTTTGAAATTCTCAAAAATTTATAAAAATATTTAAAACACCATACTTGAACATTTAAAAAAAATGACTAATAAAAAACTCAATTTAGTGAATCTATCATTTCAACCCAACAACTGCTAATGATTTGCTTGTATTTGCTTTACTTTCTCTTGTTTCTTTTCTCCTTGGAGGCATCCTACAGACACCAAGCATTCTATGTAAATGACTCATTTGCATTTCCTACAAGTAAGAACAGTTTCATATGTAACCACACCACCAGTAGTAACACCTCCCTACTACCATCTAACAGCCAGGCAACACTCAAACGGCCTCTTTACCCCTTAAAACACCTTTTATAGATGCTTACCAAAACAAGATCTAGCCACCTCAGTTATCAGGTGAGTCTGACTCAAAAGAAAAATAGAAAATCTTAAATACCAAGCTACTGAAACATTAAGAATAGGGGATAGCAGGTACAAAAATCAAAGAAATCTTTGGGGGAATAATGGAGGAAAAATATTCTATGACTAGTCCTCCAATGTAACTGGTTGGAAATGATTTTGATAGGGGATGAAGAACCACTTTATGAATGACATTCGTAAGCAAAGGAGATTTGAATGTATTCTCTTTATGTAGGTTTTTACCATCTTAACAGCATGACAGAGCCAAGACTGAGTACAAGCTGAAGGAGTAATCTCACTAGCTCATTAGAATGACCTTCCATTTTCTTGAGCCCCTTTCTCTGAGGCATCTTAGATGATCAGATCTCTACTGTGGCTCATATACCTGACCTTATTCAAGTTTTGCTCCTGGAGACAGATGAGCATATAATCTAGCAAAGGATTTATTCCCTCCCAGAGGTGATTCCAACAGTCACTGGCATTGATAACATCCCAGGAACATACCCTTCCCTCTACTTCCTGGCATGCCTATCAGAGAGGATTTTATTTACCTTAGCTTTTGTGGGGTCAGAACCTGTTGTGTGAGCTATTGATGATAATGACCATGAGCCTTTTCTGATATGAAAATCTAAGTTATTTACACCAGTTACAACTGGATAATCATTGATATAAACCATACATGTAGTTCAGTAGATTCCTCTTTCAGTCATAGTTGGAGAGTTAAAGGTCAACAGAGTTTAAATTGCTTCTCTGGGGTTGGACTGCAAGATAGTGGTGAATAGCAGCCTTTCAGTGCGCATTACAATTGGCTGGTCATGCCACTGAGTCTACCAATGTCTCTGGTGCTGCTGCCTGGTAGATCTGGTGGTAGACATTTGATAGTATCAAATATCCAGGGAGCATGTAGTTCCATTTTCCTACACCTTCTTCAATCGTTCTCGTCGTCCCATAACATTTTGGATAACTGCTATAGTTTCATTCTGCTTTTGTATCAAACTACTCTATCTAAAGCAACTTTGATTTATTTGACTTACAGTTCAAGGAGATTGTCCATCACTGAAGACCTCAAGGCAGGAATCTGTAGGCAGATTTTAGCTAAACCTATCTGTAACTAAAGCAACTTTGGGATGACAGGGTTTATTTGCCTTACAGTTTGAGGACATTGTCTATCACTGAGGAACCTGTAGGCAGGAACCAGAAAGCAATGCTGCTTACTGGCTTACTCTCTAGTTTGCTCACAGACTTTCTTGTACTTGCCTAAGAGTATTAGCTGGGCCCTCCCACATTAAACACCAATCAAGATAATCTTTCACAGATATGACCACAGGTAAAAATAATTGGTTAGGATGGTAAGTGCTATGGGGTCAAGATCTGTTTATATTAACTACTCATCAATAGATAATAGAGACAAGCAACAACAATAATTATCGTTCATTTCAGGAGACCATTATCACCATCATCACCATCATCATCACCGTTGTATTACTCCCACCACCACCATCATCATCACCACCATCACCATCACCACCACCATCACCGCCATCATCACCACCTTCATCATCATCTTCATCATTATCACCAGCATCATCATAATAATCATTTGTAGTAGACTGTGATTTAAGAAACTGTGTAACTTTTTAGCTGACTTCTGATCAATAATATGAATAACCTTTTACTAATTTTTCCTTTTGTCTTAGGCTCTACAAAATGCTATGGCCACTGATCCAGTCTTTATTTAATAATCAGACATTTTGGTCATCATGGATAATTTCACATTAATTTTGAGTGTAAATAATACTTTTAAGTATTATTTCAAATATTGCTTACTGAATTTTTTGTCCCTTCTTGTGTTTTGTACCAGGACAACTGCCTCACTTTCTTCACCCTGAACTCAGACCTCTTGTTCTGACCATTCAGCCCAATGAACTAAATATTTTCTATCTCCTTTAAAAAGATTTTCTTTTTCATTACACTTTCTTGCTTATTTGGAGGAGGGGGAAAATGCCACAATTTACATCTGGAGGTTAGGAGCAACTTAAAGGAATTAGTTTTATCCTTCTACCACGTGAGTATTTGAGGATCAATCTCAGATAGTCAATCTTGGGGCAAGTGCCCTTACTTTATGAGATGGGTCTCACTGGCCTATCAAAGTTTTTGTGAATACATATATGTCATTTCTTTATTATTGTCATTATGCTTACTCTTAGAATCATCTGTGTACATATTTAATTATCAATGCTAAGTTCTTGAGTTGTAAAATCCTGTTTGGTTCACCTTTGCATAATCAGAATTAAAGCCCACTGAACATAAAATTTTATTTAAGGAATAAAAATATTGTGTCCTGTGGAAGGAAACTGTAAAATATATGTTAGAAAGATTTATGCCAAAATGATTACAGTATTTTTATTTTTTAAATGAAGATGCTAAGATAAGACTGTACTGGAAATTTACTTGAATAGAACACTTGATAAATGTATGAAGCAGAATAAATAATTATGCATTTTACTAAGTTTCTGTCCTGCTAACATGCCATGACTGTAGTGTGGTGTAGAATGGGCCTGGCTCCCAGAGGCCCATGTGTTTGAATACTTGGTCCCCAGTTGGTAGAACTGGGAAGAATTTAGAGGTGCAGTTTTGTTGGAGGAGGTGTGTCACTGGCAGAGGCTCAAACCTCTCCCAGGGTGTCTTCTCTGCTTCCTGTTTGCGAATCAAGATGTGAGTGAGCTCTCAGCGGCTGCCGCTGCTGTGTCTTTGTTCTGCCACCACAGACGTTCACACCCTGAAACCACAAGCCCAATTAAAGGCCTTCTTTTATGAACTGCTGCTGTCATGGTGTTTTGTCACAGCAGTAGAAAGAAAGGCACACAAATAGAAGTGTGAAGGTAGTGGAGGGACATATATGTAGAAAAAAGGTACAGAGATAAGGGGACAAAAACCTCATAATCTACAAAAAGATTCTGTATGCAGAGACTCAGAGTTGATTCTACAATTTATCTTTAAGCAATATGATATAGTATTACCACAGGACATGACACAATAATTTATTTCTAAAATGTTAGATTGTGGTAGTATTTTCAGATTAAACTTCATTTTCTTCTTGACATAAATGACTAGTGCTTTCGTTAGGATTTTTTATTTTATTTTTTTAACTAATTAATTTATTTGTTTATAAAAATTTCCACTTCCTCCCCTCCTCCCTATAGCCTCCCATTCACCCCACTCCCTCTCCTCCTCCCCCCACCCACTCTCTCTCCTACTCCCTCTCCAGTCCTAAGAGCAGTCAGGGTTTCCTGCCCTGTGGAAAGTTCAAGTTCCTCCCTTCTCCCTCCAGGTCTAGGAAGGTGAGCATCCAAACAGACTAGGATCCCAAAAAACCAGTACATGCAGACAAAACAAGACCTAGTGCCATTGTCAATGGCTTCTCAGTCAGCCCCCATGTCAGCCACATTCAGAGACTCCGGTTTGATCACATGCTCGTTCAGTCCCAGTCCAGCTGGCCTTGGTGAGTTCTCATTAGATCAACACTATTTGTAATAGCCAGAACATGGAAACAACCTAGGTGCCCCTCAATAGAAGAATGGTTAAAAATGGTGCAGAACATATACACATTAGAGTTTTACTCAGCGGTAAAAAACAATGTCATTTTGAATTTTGCATGCAAATGGATGGAAATAGAAAACGCTTTACTGAGTGAAGTAACCCAGATCCCGAAAGAGGAATATGGTATGTACTCACTCATAAGTGGATTCTAGCCATAGTTAAAGGTCTTTGAGTCTATAATTCGTGATCCTAGAGAAGCTAAATAAGAAGGTGAACCTGAAGAAAATCATATAGTTATCCTCCTGGATATTGGAAGTAGGCAAGATTGCCAGGCAAACTTGGGTGCACGGGAGTTGGGGGGTGGAAGTAAGGGGAGATGGGTAGAGAGAAGGGAGAGGGGGAGGATTGGGGATGGCTTGGGGGATTGGAATGGGGGGGAGGGAGGAAGGATGGCTAGGGGAGCAGGGAAGTTTATATCTCAACTAAGGGAGCCATTTTAGGGTTTGCAAGAGACTTGATTCTGGAGGGGTTCCCAGGCCCAAGGAGAGGTCCCCAGGTTGTGCCCTGGGCAGCAGAGGAGAGGGTGCCTGAACTGGCCTTGGCCCATAACCATACTGATGAATATTTTGCATATCACCATAGAACCTTCATCTGGCGATGGATGGAGATAGAGACAGAGACCCACATTGGAGCACTGGACTGAGCCCCCAAGGTCCAAATGAGGAGCAGAAGGAGGGAGAACATGAAAATGGAAATCAGGACTGCGAGGGGTGCGTTCCCCTCTGAGACAAGGGGACTGATCTAATAGGATTTGTTTTTAAGTTGATTCTGTGCTGAAAAATGTCAAAAGAAAGAGAAACTGCACATTTCTCTATTAATGGTAGCTGTGCCTAGAGGAGCACAGCAGAGACTCTCGTAGGGTAAAAGGCCCAAGTAAAAACAGCCTTCCCCTGACTTGACCCCAGGGCCAGGGAGAAATCCCACCAATCCCTAAGGTCTCTGAGCTAGAAACGCCACAGATTCCTGAGCTTGCCCCAGAATCAGACAACAAATATCCACCAGCCCTGAGCCAACCCTGAAAGCTCTGCCCCCATCCCCGAGAAATAGTATATAAGCTCTGTACCCTGTTCAGTTTGTTGCAGTTTGTCATCTGAGACAGCCACCCTCCTGAATTCTCCCTTCACAGTAAGTCTCTCCAGTGGGGTTTGTTGTGCAGTGTGACATTTCCCCTAGAGTGAAGCACAGCTGTAGCAGCTTTCACCCAGAGCAGAGAGGTGCGGAGCAGAGCAGAACTGTAACATTTTGCAGGGAAACTTTCCCCTAGCAGAGAAGAGAGCAGGGCTTTAACACTTGTCTGGAGCAGAGAGAAACAGAGCTGAAACAACTTTGCAGGGAAACCCTGCCCTGGTGGTTGAGTTTTTATACTTGCATTGGGGAAGGGCTGTAAGATGCTGCACCTAGAGTGACTTTGTGGTATTCCTTGGCTCCCGACTGCCAGGACACCTTTCCATCCAGGCTGCAATGCTTACACCTTTTATTTTGCTATTTTATGCATCTATTTCTTTATTGTTCTATTTATTGTAGAAAGGACTTCACGTCACGCATTAGCCTTTTGTATGAAGATTAATTTGACACACAGATGGAAAGCATCCCATCAGCATGGTTTAAGATGTGAAACACAGCAATTTCAAGATGCTCCTGAGTCTTTTGAGGATATTTTACTTCTGCTATACAGTCAAGTCTTGTCCGTATTTTCCATTGTTTGTTTTCATGCATCAGTTACCTATTGCTATGTAATAAAACCTTCAAAATTTTAGTATCTAAAAAACTCAATAGTTTTTTATTTCTTATGTGTAGTAGGAGGCTGCTTGTTTGTTCCTGGTCACTTAGATCCAAAACAATTACACAGAAACTAAATTATTTACAACAATGTTTGGCCAATAGCTTAAGCATATTGCTAACTAGCTCTTACATCTAGAATTAACCCATCTCTATTAATCTGTATATCACCATTTGGCTTACCGGCAAAGTTCTGGCTCATCTGTTCCTTGCAGCAGCTACATGGTGTCCCTTGATTCTATCTTCTTTCTCCCAGCATTCTGTTTAGTTTTTCCCCACCTAGCTCTACTCTACCCTATCATAGGCCAAGACAAATTCTTTATTCATTAACCAATAAAAGCAACACATATACAGAAGGACCTCCCACACCACTTATGTCCATCTTCCAATCAAGATAAATAAATATTTTAGAGAAAAAAGAATTACTGAATTGACAGAGAAGTTAAGCTGGTCTGGATCAGGCTTTGCTGGTCTTGGATAGGCTCATTCATGGATATGAGGTCAGCTCATAGTCCAACTGAGGGATGAGTGTGTAGGTTTGGCCATGATGGGAGCTTGTCTTTACTCTATTCATTATGTGGTCCTCTAGCAGGTAATAAACCTGAGTCTCTTGCCATAATAATGGCATAGTTCAAAGACAAAGAGAATGGGCATACATGGCATATAATTTCATCATCTCTTTGAATATGAGAAAAGGATATAATAGAAAAGTCTCTCTCTCCTTTGAGACTAGAATGTGGTCTGCCTGATTCTGCCTCTACTTTTGCTGGGATTAATGGTGTGTGACACTAATCTGGCCAAGGGATGGTTACTTCCTTGATCATCATCACCTTACAGTATGCGGCATCATAGACTATTCTTGCCAACTGGAGAGGCTCTTTAAGTTGTAAGAAGTAAGCTGCCTTGTAAGATATCAGGTATCAAGGGACTGGCAAGGACTCCATGGAGCTGAGAGTGACCTCTGGTTGATAGCCAGAAAGCAAAGCCCTCATTCCTAGAACTACACAGAAGTGGAATTTTGCCAACAATCACTTGACCTTGATCTCTATAAAACAATGCTGGCTAGCTCATTCTTACACTGTAGTTTTGTGAGATTTGTACAGAACCAGATAGGCTGAATACAGAATCCTGACCATGGACATCGCAAAAATAGGGCTATGCTGCTGAAAGCCATAAAACATATGGTGATTTGGTCTGCAGCAGTAGAAAACTAATATGCAATTTGAGGGTTTTTTTTTAAAAAGACCAAGATTAAGTTATAAACAGAAAACAAGAAAAACTTTTATAAACACCACATACAGGGGTTTAAATACGTGTGAAGTTGAAACACAAATTAGGTCTCAGATACTTAGTGGTCAATGTTGAGTGTAGAATACAAGCTTCTATTATTATTTCTGAGTTTGTTTTTGTATGTGATTCCTAATAGCAGATGTAAAGAACAGCATGATAGGCCATCTTAAAGAGCAGAGGAAATCTGAAGTGTGAGGCTTGAGGACTGAGTGATCTAGCCTCCTGCACATATTTATGGTAATGCAACATTTGGTGTCGAAGTGGACAGTGATCAGTGCCAGTGTTATTTGTGTGCATGTGAATACTCAAGTGCACATAGATACATGTGTGTGTGCATACTCATGCATGTATGCATGCATGCATGTGGGTGGAGACCAGAGGAGCCATTTGTTTTCTCCTCCATAATAATGGGATTACAAGTGCATTCCACCCAGCCAGTCTTTTACAGAGATCATACTTAAGTTTCTCTGTGTGTCCACTATGCTCAGTTTGCAGGCTGCACTACCTTCCCAGTTCTATACTTTAACCTATGTGTGTGTTCTATACACTTGGGACTCCACTGCCTTCCCAGTTCTGGGAGACAGGACTTTTGTGTTGTTTTCAGATAAGGTCTGTTGTTTTCAGATAAGGTTCATGCTGGTCTCAAAGGTGTAGCATAACCCAGGCTGGCTTTGGACTTGCAACCATCCTCTATCTTTAAACAAAGTTCATGTGCTGCCTCTTCTGTTTAATTGTTGAAGGAACAAGAGAGAAGTGTAATGGCACAGGTTGTCTGAAACCCTACTAAGGTAGAAGAGATGCTATGATGTGAGATTCCTCTCTGTATCCTGTGAATATGTTTTATTACCATTAGTTAATAAAGAAACTGTTTTGGCCTATGATAGGGCAGAATATAGGTAGGCGGGAAAACGAAACTGAATGCAGGGAGAAAGAAAGCGAAGTCAGGCAGATGCTATGTAGCTGCCCAAGAAGCAAGATGTGGGGTAAACAACAAGACTTGTGGTAAAATATAAAATATTAGAAGTGGGTTAGTTTAAGATGTAAGAGCTAGCTAGGAATTTGCCCGAGTCATCGGCCAAACAGTGTTGTAATTAATATGGATTCTGTGTGATTATTTGGATCTGGGTAGCCAGGAAACAAAACACTATCTCCATTTACAATGCTATCTTCCATATCCACTACTATATCACAACCCCTGCCATACTGTCTTTTGTTTAATATTTATTTACTTATTCTCTCATATAATACAGCCTGAACATACCCTCCCCTCCCTCCACTCATCCCAACTTCGTCCTACCTACCCTCTCCCCAAGATCCACTTCTCCTCCATTTCCCTGCAGAAAAGAGCAGGCTTCCAGGGGTATCAACTGAACACAGCATAACAAGTTACAATAAGATGAAGCAGCTGGGTGGTGGCGGCACACGCCTTTAATTCCAGCACTTGGGAGGCAGAGGCAGGTGGATCTCTGTGAGTCTGAGGCTAGCCTGGTCTACAAGAGCTAGTTCCAAGACAGAGAAAGCTACACAGAGAAACCCTGTCTTGAAAAACAAAAAGCAAAAACCAAACAACAACAACAACAACAACAAAAAAGACTAACCATAAACCCTTATATCAAGACTGTATGAGGGAACCCAGTAGGAGAAAAAGCATCTCAAGAGCAGCAAAAGAGTCAGAGACATCCTATTCCCACTGTTAGGAGTCCCCCCAAAACACCAAGGCAACACCGTAACATATATGCAGAGAATCTAGCATGAACTCACATAGGCTCTGTGATAGCCACTTCAGTCTCTGTGATGCCCCATGAGCCCTGCTTTGTTGATTCAGTGGGCCATGCTCTCCCAGTGTCCTTGACTCCTCTGATACCACATTTCTTCCTCCCCATCTTCTGTAGAGCTCTTCAACCTCAGAATCCAATGGAGACCTCCAACCTGGGTTCTTTCTCCGTCTCCCTCTCCTAGTTTGCTCCTCAAATTAGATCAGTCATTGGCTGACCACTCTCACAAGTTCTGTGTGCCACCTCACACATCTTGCAGACAGGACAGATTACATGTAGGTTAAAGGTTTTGTGACTGGGTTGGTGTCCCTCTCCCACCACTAGGAACCTTGCCTGATTTCACAAGATGAACATTTTGAGCTCCATATCCTCTATTACTAGGAGTCCTCACTAGGGTCAACCTCATAGATTCCAGGGAGTTTCTACTGCACGAGGTTTCCACATCACTCCCTAAATGCCTTCCATTTCCAGGCATCTCTCCCAGTACTCTCTCCCTCTATTTCTCTCCCCCATACTGATCCCATACCCACCTGTCTTCAGTTCACCCACAAAATCTATTCTCTTTTAACTTCCTGTAAAGATCCATGTGTTCCCCTTAGAGCCCTCCTCTTCACCCAACCTATCTGTGTCTGTGAACTGTAGCATGATTGTCATTTACTTAACCACTAATGTTCACTTCTAAGTGAGTACATACCATATTTGTCTTTGTGGGTCTAAGTTGCCTCACTTAGGGTGAATTTTTCTAGTTCTATCCATTTGCCTGCAAATTTCATGACATCATTTTTTTTTAAATATCTGAGTACTACTCCATTGTGTAAGTGTACCAAATTTTGTTTATCCATTTTTTTTTGTTGGGGGACATCTAGGTTGTTTCTAGTTTCTGGCTATTATAAATAAAATCGTCATGAACATAGTTGAACAAGTAGCCTTGTGATAGAATGGATTGTTCATTGGGTATCTGCCCAAGAATAGTATAGCTGGGTCTTGAGTTAGATGAGGACCCAATTTTCTGAGGAACCACCACACTGATTTCCAAAGTGACTGTACAAGTTTGCACTCCCACCAGCAATGGAGGAGTGTTCCCCTTGCTCTACATTATTGCCAGCATGAGCTATCATTTGTGTTACTGATTTTAGCCATTTTGACAGGTCTAAGATGGTATCTCTGAGCAGTTTTGATTTACATTTCCCTTGCTACATAACAAAATATGTAATTGCTGAGTTACATCACTAAAAACTGCAGCAAACATTTGTTTGGTCATAGTTTCTGTAGGTTTGATGTAAGAGAACACCTTAGCTAACATTTCTCACTCAGGATACCTCATAAGATTACAGTCAAGATACAGTTGATGCTGTAGGCCTCTTCAGCCTTGACAAGGACTGGAGGAAGCACACAGTGTTGTTGTTGTTTATTCTTTATTCTTACTCTTTGTTCTTTTGGCTCTTTGTGGGGGAGGGCCCACCACCCAGCTCCTAAACAAATCACAAGGAGTCTTATTCTGTCAAGGGCCAGCCTGGACAAAAATACCTTTCTTCCAGAGTGGAGGTGTAAGAATTTAGTAGTATAGTAAAGAATACAAAGACTCGAACGAAAATAATAAAATACAGAAATACATAGGATAGTATCAGGAAGGGATTTCAGTACATACTGAAAATTTGCCTGCTTTTTACTTTCCAACAGCTTACTATACCCCTGATTTCAAAAGGTGGGAGTAGAACAAAAGGACTGCATTAACATACAAATTGAAAGTCATGGGGTGTACATCCAGTGCTCATTGCCTTGACTCTTGCCCTAGACCAAACACACTGTAGGCAAACCACTTCCTGGGTGGAATCCCAAGTTATTTCCATAAAGGGAACTGGAACTTAGTTGGAACCTTAGACTTTTGTTTTTAGGTAGGAACCAACTACTTCCCTTCAGGAGCACAAGATCTGGCAACACCTGTTGACAATAGCCTTGAGAGAACAGAACTCAGTTTTACAACTAGGTGGGAACTTTGAGTTTGAAGCACAATAACCTTGAATGAGCTAAAAACAAGTGCCAAACTTTCCTATCTTTGGCCTCTTTGGACCACTACATTATTCTTACTTATAAATGCCCAACTTTAGCTTGACTTGTCTCTAGCCAGCTTTTCTTAAATTAACTTGTCTACCTTTTGCCTCTGGGCTTTTCCTTTTCTCACTTCTATGTATCTTACTTTTGCTCTTACTCTGTGGCTGGCTGGGTGGTTGGCCCCTGGCATCCTCCTTTCCTTGTTCTATCTTACACCTTCTTCTTACTCCAGTTTTACCTTCTATTTATGCTCTCTGCCTGCCAGCCCTGCCTATCCTTTCTCCTGCCTTGCTATTGGCTGTTCAGCCTTTTATTAAACCATCAGGTGTTTTAGGCAGACAAAGAATCACAATTTCACAGAGATAGGCAAATATAGCATAAACAAAAGCAACACATTTTTACATTGTAAAACAAATGTTTCTGAGCATAAACAAATGTTATACACCTTAAAATAATGTTCTACAACAATACCCCAAAAATAAGGGTGTCTGTGTTGGTTATTTTCACAGGACCTCAGTTTCTTACTGCACAACCGTGTATTGAAATATAGAATCTCTGGCTCTTGAATATGTCAACTTAGAATACAAAAAGATACTTGGGCCTTTAAAGGTCAGATCAGCACCAATAGATGAATGGATCTCAATGAATGAGACATTTGACTATAATACTGAGGCTTGGATAGGAGAAGAAATTTGAAATGGTATGAGAAGACATCAAAATGCCAAATGTCTTAATTTTGGTAGAATAGTACATCTGAGAAGGAATTGTAGACAAGTCATTCCTGGAAATAATGTCTCCTCTGGGAATGGCAAAAATAAAAGTTCTCAACCTTCTGGACTATGTAGATGTGGACAAGGACACATTGGAACAATGAATGTAGATCAACAAAAGACAGACAAGGCAACCTGATATCATTGGGAAACTCCTGGGGGAGCCTCTCACAGGGCCTCATGTCAAAAGTGGTCCAGTCATTCATGGTCAATGGGAAGGACATTCTCACCAGGAAAATTAAAAAATTCATTGCCTGATGTAAAAAAAAAAATACTGTTCTGGATGACAGAATAAACATGGAAGATGAACCAAAAATTCCAATAGGAAATAGAAAATGTACATTTTGGTAGACTTCTATAAATGATTGAAAAGTTTTTGCAGTCTGATAAACCCCTCCACAGATGCAATAATCTGAATCACACCAAACTGAACCAAATTAGAAAGTCCAGGTTTAATGGATACAAATGCTTCTAGGTGGCCTTCCACACCTGCCCCAGAGAGGCGATGGGGAAGAAATACCAGAAAACTACATGTATGTTTTCTGGGTTGCTGTTTAAATACCCTTTGGTATTAAACATCTCTGAGGAGGGGTCATTGTTTGGTGGGCTTTTTTGGGTGTAGAGTCTGGACTGAGGCAACTCCCAGGGAAGGGGGCTTGGGGTAAAACTTCCACAAACAATATTCAAAGACCAAAGCTAAAAGTACATTTAAATAACATTGTAACTGAGGGATTACTGGACGCAGGTGCAGATGTGACTATCATTACTCCAGAATCTTGGCATCTGAATTGGCCTCTTCAAGAGACTGATGTTTAATTCTCTATCTCAAGTAAAACAAAGCATGAGATGAGTTGAATGCATAGGGCCAGAAGGACAGAAAGGTAGGCTGAGGCCATAAGTGGCTAATATTGCAGTGAATTTATGGAGTCATGACCTGCTGCAGGAATGAAATACCAAGATTAACATTCCTACAGTTTCAAGATGTTTTTGGGAAGGCTATTATAAGGTGCTATAAAAAAGGCCACCAACCATTCAGGCGGTATAAGAACTAGTACAAAGCAACTAGCAAACCTTCAGAAGTACCAATGTCCCTACCTTTAAAATGTTTAACTGAGAAACCAATATGGGTTTAAAAGAAGAAAAACTGCAGACATTAGAACAGCTGGTTCAGGAGCAACTAGATGCTCACCATATTGAAGAATCAACCAGCCCTTGGAATTCTTATGTATTTGTTGTTAAAAAGAAATCTGAAAAATGGAGAATGGTGACAGATCTAAGAGCTGTCAACAAGCATTCAACCAATGGGCCCTCTACAATCTGGAATTCTTTTCCCTTTCATATTACCCACATGATGGCCTCTTAGAGTTATTGAGTTATAAGATTGTTTCCTCATTATACCTTTATAAGAAAAGAACAGAGAAAAATTTGCCTTCACAGTGCCTACTTATAATAATTATCAGTCTACTAGGAGGTAACAATGGACTGTTCTCCCAGAAGGAGTGCTTATTAACTCTACCCCGGGCCAATACTTTATAAGTCAGCCATTGGAAATAATACATATACAATTTCCTAAATCTATAATTTACCATTACATGGATGACATTTGCTGTCTGATTCAAATGTAGATACTTTAGAAAGAATGTTTTAAGAAGAAAGTTTTACCTAAATGGAGATTACAAATTGCTCCTGAAAAAAATACAAAGGGGAGATTCTATCAATTACCTAGGTTATAAAAATAGGTTTACAAAAAATTAGAACACAAAAAGCACAAATTAGCAGAGACCAATTGTAGACTCTTAATGACTTTCAAAGATTTTTAGGAGACATTTCCAGTCTACAACCCATTGTTGGGATAACACCTGATCTAATAGTTCATTTAAACAAAATCTTAGATGATAACTAAGACTTATATAGTTCCAGGGGATTAACAGCTGAAGCTGAGAAAAGAATTCACTGCAGCTGAAGAGAAACTACAAAAGTCACATATGGATTGGGTGGATCCAAATCTTAATTGCATTCTAGTCATATTGCTTTCTAGAATTTCCTGTACAGGAATTTTAATGCAAAGGGAAGATATTATACTAGAATGGATCTTTTTTTTATCACATAAACCAAGTAAAATATTAAAAACTTATGTGGAAAATGTCTTTGAATTAATTACAAAAGAAAAATTGAGACTTCGTCAACCAGCAGAAATAGAACTAGCAGAAATTATAGTCGCTTTTACTACTGATGAAATTAAAAAATATGGGAAGACAATGAACCCTGGCAAAGAGTTTGTGCTAATTTTTTAGGAGAGATTAATAGCAATTATCTCAAAAGCAATAGAACTAACCTTATAAAAGAGAACTCTTTGGATCCTTCCCTTCCATTGTACAGGATACACAAATTACTGAATAACTGGAGCCTGTACATTCTATACTGATGCAAATAAATCAGGAGAGGCAGGTTATTTAAGCAAGATGGAACAAAGCCCTTATAATTCTCTCCAAAACTCAAGACTTATACGCTGTTCTTGTGGTACTAAGGGATTTTAAAGAATCTCTCAATAGAGACACCATGTAGCTGCCAGAAATTATGTAGGCTCAGGGATTTTTTTTTTAAAAAAGGGAGATTGGATGGGATAATAGGTAGATTAGTGTGAGCATAATCACCCTAAAATAATAGTGAATAATAGAGTGAATACTTGTGAGCTATTATCTACAGACAATTTACTTTAGTATAGATTCTTGTATATGGATACAATTTCAAATTATATTTATTATATTGGCTCTGCTCCTATTTCTGTTTACAATATTTGTACACTTATGCAAAGCTTTTGTCAGATTGTATGTATGTATGCCTCTACCTCTGTTTTTTGTATATTGATACAATTTTGAATATTGATACAGTTTTTAGATATATTTATCATATTGTGCTATACATTTCTACCTATGATCAAGATACTTATACATTGTTTACATTTTGAGGTCATTGTCATCATTTGTTACACAGTCATTTAAAGATTGTTTAATATTCTAATACAAAGTCCTAGTCTTTAAACTATACAAATGTTAACTATTATAGGTTAATAGTCATCCACGTTTGTCATACTTATAGTTAAACTAATCAGATTCTTTAGATGTATTGAGATTGCATTCTGCACAGATAGGTAATCTTCAACCACTTCAAAGAGCTGTAGAATATGGCATTTAAATAACTTAGGGTTCTGTTGAACTAGACACAATTGCTACTGGCAGCGCTGATTTATTCCTGAGAGAATGTTGGGCACTGAAGACATTCTACATGGAGTGTGTTTTCTTCTTGACAAAACTGGCTTTTGGGCAAAGAACTGCCCATGCCTCTACCACTGACAAAATACGCGATGTCCATAAAGGATCAGCAGGATACAAGAAAAAAGACTGCCAAACCTTGCCAAGACAGGATAAGATGGTTTTGAAAATTTTCCTCCCTCTGAAAATGGTCTGTCAGTTACTCTGGGCCTTAGCCAAAGTTGTTTTCTCCAATGTTGTAAATGATTCTTTGGGTGATTGCCTAGGTAGTTAGTTGTCTCTGTCATTTATTGCACATTTTGCAAGTTGCTTGATTGTATTTCCTATCTATTCAAGTAATATTACCTCCCTTCTCAGGTCTTTGATGGGGTTGAAGACTAGATAGTTGTAGTAGCTTTGCCATTTCTAATACAAGACTTAAACTCCTTAGGATAGAATAATTTTTGAAATATTTTGCATATGTTTCTTGCTTAATATTGTTTATGCTGGTTGTAATTCTAATTTTTATACTTATTATCTGTTCTTATTGTATATAGTTTTGTATTGGGTTTGGAACTCTCTTATTTAGACAAAAGGGGGAGGTGCTGGGGAAACTCTTTCAGCCAATGGTCTTTGAGATGTTGGACCAGGTTGGGCATGGCCTTGGGTACCAAAAACAGGCTCTCTCTCTCTCTCTCTCTCTCTCTCTCTCTCTCTCTCTCTCCTACTGGATTTGCTTCCTATTCCCTGCTTGTGCAGAGGACTGTGATCTGTGAGTCTGTCCCTCTAAAGAACAGTTTATTATACTCAGTTTGAGTTAGTGTGGAATTAATCTATTCATGTTCCCCTACATGCCATGGGTTCACTTTCTGAAGTGAGTAGATCTCTGTGTCTGTGTCTATGTCTGTCTGTCTGTCTGTCTGTCTGTCTGTCTGTCTCTCTCTCTCTCTCTCTCTGTGTGTGTGTGTGTGTGTGTGTGTGTGTGTGTGTGTGTGGGTAAGAGTCTGTCATGTAAGGCTCTCCAAGCTACAAACAGAAGAAACTGACACCCAAGAATGGTTTTCAATGGGACTGAATGGCAGATGATGACAATGTTTGGCATCATCAGAGTCCAAGATGACAGGAGTTACATTATTTACCTTCCAGCAGATGCCATGGACACTATATGAGAAGCCACAATAACACCTGTGTATAGGTTCAGGGAACTCTTCTAGCATGAACTAGATCTAGATCCTTGCACCTTGTCATTTCCGAGCTGACTCTGGTTTCATTGTTGAACTTCAGTTTTTGATACCTGGTCTTGTTTGCATTGAGAATCTTGTTTAGAAGCTAGGATACTCTCTTGAAAAATCTCAACATTGATAGAATTAATAACTGGGGTAGGTTGCAGTCATGAATTAGTTACCATTGATGGAAACCACCAGCTAGGTCCCTGGGAGCTTGAACTGAGAAGAGAAGTAAGATGGGCATAAGGAAATACATCTGTAGAGATCAGACATGAAATGCAAACCCTAAATACAAGAAGGTAGATTGAGATGAGGGTCTAGAATCATGGACTTCATTTTGAATAGAATGGAAAAGGCCAAGGACAACAAATAAGAATCTCCAGAATCTGGAGAGATGGCTCTGTGGTTCTAAGCACTGACTGCTCTTACAGGGAACCTGGATTCGATTCCCAGCATCCATATGGCAGCTCACAACCATCTACAACTGCAGTTCCAGAGGATCTGACACCCCTCTGTCCTCTGCAGGCCTGTATGTACACGGCACACAGAAATACATGTAAGCGAAATACTCATACACATAATTTTTTTAAAAAAAATCAAACAATGTGAAACAAACAAAAGAAATAAGAGGTTTCACCCACTTTTGTCAGACCCCTGCTGCACGTCAGACACAGTGCTAACTGGTCATCTAATGGTCACAGGAAATTATCTCAATCTGAGCCTGCTGCTAAAACCAAATATTTGAGATTGGGTAATTTATGAAAACAAATTAACTTTTCGTAGTTATGAAAAATGGGTCCAAAATCAAAGAGCTGTATGGTTCCAGTTCTGGGAAAGATCAGGTCTCTCCTTCCAGCTTGGTGTGCTGTTACTGAATCTTCTGGAGCGGACAAACACTGTCTCTGGGGTGGAGGGGATAGAAAGGTAGTAAGACAGAAGGGACAACCGCCCTTGGAACCCTTTTATAGGCCCATTCTTTATGAAAGTTGTGTCTCAGACAGAATCATTTCCTAGTTTCCACCTCTTCATACTGTATTGTCAGGGATTAATTTCAACATGTGAATTTTGAAGGAGACATAAAGCATTCAAACCTGAACAAATGCTGTGAGGTGATTTCTCTAGTCATTTGTCACTCTTATAAATGAGGAATTGCAGTTTAGAGAACTGGTTTAGGGTTCCTCAGCAAGTAGCATGGCTAAATCCAACTAGTACCTTCCCGCCCAAAGTCAGCTTCCTCACCCATGAGACAACCAAACCTCTGGGTTTCTGGGCCTGGGCGTATCGTTTCCTGGACCAGCAGCTTGGATGCAGCTGTCGTCTTTGAGAGGCTTCAGAACATCCTTTTATTTCCCTTGCCTAGACATGGGGCTTCAAATAAAGCCATAGGGAGAATCCAGTTCTTGTGTAGCTGGTCCCCGGAATAGTAAGCTGGTCCTATTCTCTGGGTTGAATAGCAGGGTAACTCAACTTTAACTCACATTTTGTAATAAAAATCCAGAGTATTTCATGAAGCCTCAGGATGGGCCTGTGGCTGGGTTTCAGACATCCTAGAGATTTTCCATAGTGACTGGGCACTTCCATGACAGAGTCTGAATCTCATGTCTACATACCAGGATTGAGCCGCACAGTGAGACTTTGCCTCAAACAATCAAGGGCTGAGGCCGTATGTCGGAGATAGGGATTTGTCTAGCACGTGCAGGGCCTTGGTTTCAATTCCTAATACTACGATGTAAAAATGATCTCTCTCTTACTCCTTCTTTCCCCTTCCTCTTTCCCTCTATAGTTTCTTACTTCTAGCTGTACTTTGCAAACTCTCTGGTTGTATGGTGAGAGTGATGACTTTGAGTTGTGACAGTCCTGGAACTTCACATTGACCTCAAAGTATGCTCTGGAAAGTGCCATTAACTTCACCTGGAAAAGTCAATAGACGTTTTACAAATCTAGGTCCTTCTGGGCATGTTGATTCATGCCTTTAATCTCAACAGAGACGAGGCAGAAGCAAGCAGATCTCGATGAGTTCAAGATCAATCCAATCATAATTAGTTCCAGGCTAGTCATAGCTTCATAATGAAACCATATCTTAATTTTTTTCAGATCTCACACCCAGTCTACTGAATCAGAAACTGCTGTGTGATTTTATAAGCCCCCTAATGCATGCCAAGTTTCAGAAACACTAGGTTCTAACTTACGTTTATCCACCTAGAAAAACTTTGGGCAATTTGCAGTTCCAGGTATTATAGAGACACCTTGACTCTGGGACACATCTCTGCCAGTTGGTTCTTAACCATCTCATTGAAAAATGTGTGAACAGTGTAGCCATGAAGAACGGTTCAGAGGACTTAGCAAAAGAGATGCCATGTGTAGGAAATGTTGTATAGGCACAACAATAAGAAACAATAAGAACAATTAAGACAAGAATTTTTTTCCAGTTTTCTTATTTTTTTTAAAGTAATTTTATTAAATTATAAAAGTTTCCATTTCCGCCCCTCCTCCCTCCACCCTCCCACTCCCCTCACTCCTTCTCCTCCTCCCTCTCCATCCCTAAGAGTAGTCAGGGTTTCCTGCCCTGTGGGAAGTTCAAGTTCCTCCCCCCTCCCTCCAGGTCCAGGAAGGTGAGTGTCCAGACAGACTGGATCCGCAAAATCCAGTATATGCAGAGGAAACAAGTCCCAGTGCCATTGTCAATGGCTTTTCAGAAAGACTCCGGGCCAGCCACATTCAGAGAATCCAGCCACATTCAAAGAATCTGGTTGGATTGTGTCCTCGTTCAATCCCAGTCCAACTGGCCTTGGTAAACTCTCATTAGATCCGTCCCCTTGTATCAGTGGGTGATCGCATCCCTCGCAGTCCTTATTTCCTTTTTCATTTTCTTTGTCCTTCTGCTCCTCATTTGGACCTTGGGGGGCTCAGTCCGGTGCTCCAATGTGGGTCTCCGAAGACAAGATTTTATACTATGTTTCTGAGAGCTGCTTTTGCTAGTAAAGGCATTGACACATGAGTCCAGGAAGACTGACAAGGTTCAGCAGCTGGTGTGCAGAAGGCAGTCAGTAGACGAGGTAGCTCAGGGACTGACATGAGCCTGGTGTAAGGATTAGGGTACTGACAGTCACCCCAACTGTTATATGGGGCCTCCTTGCCCCATTGGTTCCCATCCACTTGGCTGTCTTTTTAGGTCCTGTGCTTTGGTTTAGGTGGAGTTGCTGTTGTTGCCCTGGTGGGTCTGTGGAACTCAGTGTTTCACAAATCATCTCTACAGCCCTAAGGTTTTATTTGTCATTCAGTTGACATTTGCGATAATGGTGTGAAAACAATGGCAGCAAGATTTGCTGGCTTCTCAACAGAAATCAGGACAGTGACACACTTTGGGGTGTGTGTCTCAAGCAGACAAATACTTCCAAGTTTATTGCTGTACTGTTGCCAATAACCAAGCTCTCAGATCAATCTAGGTCCTGATCAGTGAGTGAATTAATTGATACAATGTACCAAATGTACACAATTGAGTTTCATTCAATCACAACAAAGGATGAGCTGATGCCATTTCTGGGAAATTGGTGGAACTGAGAAGTAAGCTAAAGTTGGAAAGAAGGTGGTGCCACATGGAACAACAAAGGGATAGGAGGTAGGGGAGGAACCCTAAGGAAGTATGATAGGAGGGTGAATATGGTCAAGGTGCCTTCTAAGAAGGTTTGGACGTATCATGATGAAACCTCTTTCTTTGTAAAAGTAACACATGCTAAATAAAGGACAGTGGCACTCAGAGTGGTTACAATGTGTTCATGCTCTGCATGACCAGATGTGCACAGAAAAGTAAAAGCTTGTATCATTTATTATTTATTTACCTTTCATAAACAAAGATTATCATTTTTCAAAAAGAGTAGTTCTTTAGATTTATTTAATGTGTATAAGTGTTTTGCCTGCGTGTATGTATGTGTACCAGGTGTGCGCAGGGCCTGAGGAAACCAGAACACAGACTAGACCTGGAGTTATAGAAGGCTATGAACTGTCATGTGAGTGCTGGGAATTGAACCTGGATTCCCTGTGAACTCATTAACTGTCCTTACTCTCTAACCCATATCTTCAGTCCCACTTTATTTTATTTTTTTGAGACAAATCTCACTGTTTAGTCCTGGATGGCCTGGAACGCCCTCTGTAAGACAGACTGGCCTTGAACTCTCAGAGAGCCACCTGTTTTTGCATTCTTAGTGCTGGGATTAAAAGTATATTCCACTACACTTTGTTTTATTTTTAATTGTGTGTTTATGTGTATCTGTGCATATGAGTGCAGGTGCCCGTGGAGGCCAAATGGGGGGTGGGTCTCCTGGAGATGAAGTCACAAGTTGCTGTAAGCAGCCCAGCACGGGTGTTGGGAACTGAACTCAGGTCCTCTGAAGAGCAATGTGTGCTCTTGACCATCAAGCCTTAGAAACAGAAATTACTAATTAACTTTCAGTCTTGGGTTACAGTTAATGGTTGGTAACAAAAAGTTCACGTAATATATTCCTACTGCTTAGTAAAGCAGGATGCTGTTTCTATAAAACAAACAAACAAACAAGAAACCCGTGCAACTGTTTGGGTTGGGAGCTAAATTCACCACTTTTTATGGAAAACCATTCTTTCTTGAAAGAAAGACTGAGAGACAGGCTACAGTTTGGCAGACATTTCCTGTCCCTTCAAGGAAAACAACTGACAGTAGTTGTTGCCAGTGAGAACATTTTGCTTTCAGGTAAACACTGTAATTTTGTCAGACTGTGCATCTACCACCATGAGTCTGGCAGTCTCCCTCTGTGAGTAGTGAAAATGAGACCGATGGTGAAGCTGCTCACGGTGTTCACATTGAGGCTTGGTAGAACTCAGGGAAATGATACATTCACAGTGCAAGAGAAAACAATGAACTTTTAACATCAATATATGTAAATTTATTGATGTGTTTCCAGGCTCTACATTGTGAAAAACTTTTAAGAAACTACCCATCATCAAGTTCAAGTATACTATAAAAAAGCAGATCTAGCATTATCCGCAAGGGCTGTTAAGATACCCCAACTATATATCTGTGTAAATCTACAAGCTTTTCATATACATCAACCCAAACTGTATGGCAGCACATACTTAGGGCAGAAGCAGCTGTGAGAACCCAGTTTCCTCCATTAAAGCAGATGACAAGAGACTTCCTCAAATGTAAAACAATGCCTCTTCTTTCTTTTCACTGACTATTTTGTCTTGAAAAACAGTTATTTTTTTCCACAAAAGTTATTTATGTTAATATGTGAAAGTTTTATTACTTTATTTTAATAAATTATACTTTTTGAATCTCATATTTAATTCCTAATGTGGTAAGCATGGATACATATTATTCACATTAAGATTCTCTGAGGTCACCGGGTGGTGGTGGTGCACACCTTTAACCCCAGCACTCAAATCTCTGTGAGTTCAAGGTCAGTCTGGTCTATAGAGATAGAGCAAGTGCCAGTAAAAACTCCGAAGCTGTAGAGAAACCCTGTCTCAAAAAAAGAAAGAAAGAAAGAAAGAAAGAAAGAAAGAAAGAAAGAAAGAAAGAAAAAAGGAAAGAAAAGAAAAGAAGAGAAAAGAAAAGAAAAATTCTTTGAGGTTTTCAATGACTTCCAAGATTAGCAATATAATCTTGACCAAAACAGTTGAGTGTGATTGAGTTAGAAGACTCAGGTATAACAACTATAAGATGTATGCAGAATAGGAGATGTTGTGGAATATTATTTTAAGATGTATTGTGTTAATTTATGCTGTGAAACATTTGCTTTAATGATGCAAAGTTGTGTTGCATTCTTTTAAGTTGCATTTATTTAACTCTGTGAAGCTGTGTTACTTTTCCTGCTTAAAACACCTGATTGGTCTAATAAAGAGCTGAACAGCTGGGCAGAGAGAAAGGACAGGTAGAATTGGCAGGCAGAGAGAATAAATAGAGGAGAAATCTGGGAACAAAGAAGGAGAGAGAAGGAGAGGAGGACGCAAGGGGTCAACCACTTAGCCACACAGCCAGCCAGTGAAAGGAAGGTATACAGAAATAGAGAAAGACAAAAGCCCAGAGGCAAAAGGTACATGAGATAGTTTAAGAAAAGCTTAATAATCCAAGCTAAGACTGGGCATTTATAAGTAATAAGTAATCCACATGTAGTCTTACTACATGTGGATTTATTTGGGAGCTGGGTGGCGAGCCCCCAATAGATCTAAAGAGCAAAAAAGTAAAACAACCAGCAGCAAGGAGATGAATGAATTGGTTCAAACAATTTGGTAATTCTCTCTTCTTAAAGTCGCATTGCAGGGGTGAACAGGTGGGAGTTCAAGGCAGGTAGTCCTAAGAGTCATTCGGGGTCTTAGACTCTGTCATGTTGCATTAGCATCCCCTATGGCACAGGTTCTTAATCTAGGGTCTGTGATTTCAGGGTTTTCATGAACTAGGGTAGGTAGGGCACCTCTAATAGATATGTGAAATTTCCTTCAGTCATGATTGTGGTGATTTGTCAAAATAGTGAGCCATAGGCTCTTTCACAGCAAACTATATTGATGGAAAGCGCCTCAAAATTCTGTTATTGTTATTGTTAGGTAGTGTATCAAAAGTATATACAGTAACAACATAGATTTTTATCCTAGCTGCTTCTTTTCCATTCAGTTGACATAAGCTAGTGTTATGTGGTAAAAAGTATCTTAATTGATGAATTGTCTCCATTAGATTGAATTGTGGGTTGTTTTCTTGATTAATGATTGATGTGGATGGGCCTAACCTTGAAGGTGATGCCAACCCTGGGTAGGTAGTTCTGGGAGGCCTAAGAAAGGCAGCAAACATGAGCCTAAGGATTAGGGCAGCGTGCAATGTTCTTCCATGGTCTCTGTTCCAGTTCCTGCTTTAGACTCCAGGCTTGAATTCCTGTTCTGGTTTCCCTTCGAGGTGAAGAATAAAGAGTAAGCTGAAATAAACCATTTCCTCTCCAAGTTACTGTTGGTCATGGTGATGTATCACAGCAATAGAATGCAAACCAAGACAGATTTACTTTTAAATGATTTAATAGTTATCTTTCATTATATTCAGCATAGCTTTATGCACTTGAAATATCATTTGGCCAATGTCAGGGTTGGGGTTGAGGGGCACAAGGTTACAAATGTGATTGAAAAGCTGTATTCTGAGGTTGTGATCAGAGGCAGAAATAGGGGTGGAGGTGCGGTCAGATGGGGGGAGAAGCAGTGGGGGGGAGGTGCATTCAGAAACTCCTTGAAGGAAATTTCCACAGCCTACCCTGCCTACCTGCCATTGCCAAGAAGTGAGTAACAGAACTACACTTAGCTAGCAGGCCACTGTCTCTCCCAGCCTTGAGGGTCAGTGGGACTAAGTGAAGAGCAAAGAAGGGGCTATATAGCACATGGGTGGAGCACAGTTCAGAATCTCTTTGCAAGTTTCAATGGGGCTGTTCTCTCCCACCAACCCCCCGACCCCAATGAACTATCCTAACTCTTCATCTCTCAGTTGCTCAGGGACTGTCCTTCACTGTTTCCAGGGACCATCTTTGCTCGCACAGCCCACTCTCTTCCAACAGTTACACAGACAGTGACTCTGAAGTCAGTGCCTTACATTCAGAAATGAATGAGATGCTAGGCCAAAGTTAAAGGGTTGGTAGAACATTCTTAAAACATCTTCCTTCAAATGAGTGTTTGTGACAAAGAAATGTTATAATGAAGGAAAGTAGTAACTTAGAGTGAAGAAACCTGGCAGACAATACCTTACTCATGCCAGCAAGGCGAATATTACAATAATCAGACACATCTACACATGTCCCTGACACGGTACACAGAGACAGACATTTTCTCTGAGGTGTTTCTCCTCCAAGCTCCAGCCTTGACCAATTGCTAGGAAACCTTCAACAGGGCAAAAGGAGGCCCTGCCACAGAGTGAAAGTGCCCAAGACATGAAACTGAAAGGATTATGACTCTCAAAAGAAACATGCTGACAAAATTCAAGTAAGGCCTGCAGCTTTACAGAAGCAGTATTAATTCCCTGCTCTGGTGTTATATAGATGTTACAATGAAGGGAGGGAAACTGGCTGTGGGAACAGACACTTGAAATCCCAGCACTCTGAAGGCAGAAGTCAAGAGAATGGCCACATTCCAAGCCAGCCTGGTTTACACATGGAATTCCAGGCTAGCCAGGGAAACATTGCAAGGTCCTATTTCAAAAATTTTAACCTTCTCCCAACTGACGAGAGAGAGAGAGACAGAGAGAGAGAGAGAGAGAGAGAGAGAGAGAGAGAGAGAGAGAGAGAGAGAAGCTGATAATCCAGGCAGGATGCAGGACACTATGTACTTAGCTCTCTGAACCTCAATGTGTTCAGACTGGGAGAATCTCAAGCTCATCATAAGGGACTGTTATGGGATAGCATAAAAGAGAGAAAGTTGTGTTTGGAGAGATGGCTCAGCAGCTAAGAGTGTTTTCTGCTTCTGCAGAGGAGTGTAGTTCAGTTTCCAACAGCCACGTTGGGAGGCTCATGACTGCTTGTAAGTTCCACTCCAGGGGATTCAATGCCTTTTTCTGATCTTCATGGGCACCTGTATGTACACACACACACGCACGCACACACACACACACACACACACACACACACACACACACACATGCTCTTAAAGTAAAATAAATCTTTAATTTTTTTAAAAAAGATTAAGTCTCTGAAGCCTAACAAATGTTAGATAAATAATCATTATCTTATGTTGAAGAGAGAAACCTGGAGTCTTTTTACCATTTAAGTAAGCTTAAGGGAAACATGTATATAAGTATTTATACAGTGCTTCAAATACACCACATATGCTCTAAGTCAAGTTACCATTAGTGATGTTAAGGTCACCGTAGTGCTACTGGCTTTAACTAAACTTACAACACTGTTGGGGAATGTAATTTAATTGAGACACACTCTAATTTGGATTAAGGCTCTTTTCTAATTTAATTCTCCATGCCTTATATTTTCACATAGTTGTTAGTCTATAAATTATTAATTTAGTCGCTTTGTTTGATTATATTTTTTCTGGCATTGCTCATCAGTGCTAACATGTTTAAATATTGGTCTTAGTGGTTGCTGAAAGCAAAGTGATGTAGGAGGAAAATACCCCAATGACCCAAATCTAATAAAAACTGTGCCTTGTTTTAAAAAAAAAAAATGTTTCACGATACGAAGCTTGGCTTCCACATCCTGATGTTAGAACCGTCATTGTGGAGTTCCTTCTGAAATGGAAGAGCTCAAGTTGAGAGGATAAGAGGTTATCAGTCTTTTCTGCTTCTTGTGTCCCTTGCTTTGCCCATGTGCACCAGTGCAGTTCACAGTGCGGACTGCAGACACGTGCCAGGCTCAATGTGCTGCCAGGCTGCAATAGTGGCTGGAAAGAAGTGTTACTAACACCACCAGCAATTTGATAGGGTTGTTTGTTGAATGAACTAGAAAAGGTCCTATGTTTAGTAATCTTAGCTTTTTCATATTTTCCTAATAAGTTACTATCGTTGTGTTTGACAAGCATTTTAGTCTACGATGTGCTGGAGGAGGACAGGACCATACCTTGTCTCTACCCGTGGCTAGAGAAACACTGGTCTCTAGCCTCAACTCTGCCTGCACATGACTCCTTCAGGTCATGTGCAAGTGAAAGCGCTCAGTCAAAAAGTTTTGGAATCTCATGGAGCACGCTGGGCATGTGTTAGCTAAGGCCCAGTGTACGTTTCTTCTTGTGAGCGTCTCTCCCTTCTTATCTTTTCGCTGTGTGTTTGTGCTCCCTGTCCGGCTCTAAGCCAGGAATCTCTGAGTTGGTTCCAGGCTGTGCTCTGGGCAGAGCAGTCTGGAGTAGCAGTAGAGCCCTGTCATCTTCTCTCTGACTTGTCTTTTTCTGATTTTTACTTATTCCAGAAAGCTAATTTGGATCTCAGAGTGCTTAACATGGTCAGTGTTCACATTAGTTTTTGAGGCAAGAATTTTGTCTTTAACTTTTATGTTTATAGCAATGCCAACAACATTCTGGGTGCCTCTGTAGACTCTTCCGGCTTTGCTATAGAAACGTTTATGGGGTGTTCCTTTTGAGCAGCACCCATTCCCTTGGTGCTCACAGTGTCCTTATTCACATACATGTGGCCAAAGAACAACATGCTATCTAAATAGTCCAGAGTGGTGCGGTTCCCCACCTGTGGATTGCAGCTTCCTCGAGGGAGTCAAATGCCCCTTTCACAGGCACCGCCTGAGACCATTGGAAAACACAGATATTTACAATTGGATTCATAATAGTAGCAAAATTACAGTTATAAAGTGTGATGAAATAATTTTATGATTGAAGATCACCACAATGTGAGGAACTGTATTAAAATATCAAAGCATTGGGAAGGTTGAGAACCTTCATGTATAGAGGTCATGTATCCAGTGACTGTTGTCTTCCTGTTTGTGTTTGTCATTTTGTCCAATTACTGGAAGGTAATGGTCCCTGGAGGAAGTTCATCTTTGAAAAAAATTCTTGATACTTGTGGACCTTCTCAAACGTTGACATGTGGGGTGGGATGTTTATTTGGGGGTTTTAAAACTTTATTATAGTGTGTGACAATCTGTCATAATAATATCCACAATTCCCTACTGTTCTCCATAAGGCCCATAATTCATCTATCTTCCATAGTATGGATGAACAAGAATGTTAGTAAGATGAAATAGTTATTATTATGTTTCTCTAATGCTTAACATTCTCCAGGAACTCAGTCACCCATGTGACAAAGGTCAGACTCCCGAGTTTTTGTACTGAGTGCTCTGTGGCCTGGCCCTGCCTTGTTTCTTCAGTCAGAGCATGACTTCCTGCTCATACCTTTCCTTGTCTCTTTCATCTATGAAGTTGTCACTTGCCCTACAATACTTTCTCAGCTTCTCCCCGCCCGTACCTTCCATCTGCCTGGCATCACTGAGTCCTCCCTTCTTTATGCCACCTGTTCATTTGGGGAGCTGCAGTGACCTCCTCAAGGTTTGGAAATGGACTTCAGCAAACCTCAGATCGTTTGTTCTTCCACTGCCAACTGCAAATCTGATAGTGGGTTCCTTTTGGGAACTTCTTGCAGGATGACAATGAATACTGCACTGGAAGATGACGGAGATGTGGCTGGAAATGACAAATCTAGGGTCCGTGGGCAGTGCTGCTGGGGACTTTCTCTGTAGCAGCTACCTGGCTTGGCTATTCCTCCATTGGGTAACTTCCTTGTTCGGTTCACTAAGCTAGGCATCGGCTGCTTAATAAATGGCATTCAAACTGACCGGAGAATGACCAGTGGATACAGATTAGTGTCTTCTTGTGTTGCCAGCTTTTGGATGATTGATGTCTGCAGACTCTCCCTTCAGATAATCAGGTTATGAAGCCTGATGTGAAGTATCGTTGGCTTGATTAAATGCAATGTCATGGTTCTAAAAAGATGAAGGCCTATTCAAAGCCATTACTTATTCTACAGTAGTAAATGAGGCATTTGGTTGCATGACGTTTGGTGCATAGAAAGGATATCCCTCATTTGCATTTAACAACCCATTACTTGCTCAAAATTCTATCAATGGTTGTGTTTATTGCAATAACTTGGTATACTGTTGATGCCAGAATATAATTCATTAAATTCAAATGCGTTCAGTTTTAATTCACTTTATACTGCTACTCCAATTACTGAGTTTTCCCATTGTACTTTAATATCAGCAACCATGTGGCCTAAACTGCCTGACTTCTTTTAAAACATTAAAAAATATTTATTTCATTATTTTTTTGTATGAGTGTTTTTGCCTCCTTTATGTCTGTAAGTGAACCATGCATGCCTGGTGCCTGCATAGGTCAGAAGAAGGCATTAGATCTCTTGGAACTGAAGTTTTGGACGGTTGTGAGCCACTGTGTGAATGCTGAGAATTGAATCCACGACCTCTGCAAGAGCAACAAATGCTTCTAACGACTGAGCCAACTCTCCAGCTCATGTAGCCCAGGCTGGCCTCACACTCGCTGTGACCCTGAGCTTCTGATCTTCGTTCATCCAACTAGTGGTTTACAGGTGTGGGAAGCTGGGGTCTGACCATGCTCGGTAATCTCTGTACCGACTGAGCTGCCCTTCCCCCCAGAAGAATCTCAGTGTCACCAAAGTAATCTGGAGTGTCTATAGCTGCACAAACATCTGTAACTCTAGGCCCAGGGTGTTCAGCATCCTGTTCTGGCCTTCGTGGGTATCAGGCACATATGTGGCTACACAGACATACAGACAGGCAAAACAACCATCTATGTAAAAGTAAATAAGACAAAATCTGAGAAGAAAGACCTATAGAGACATACACCATGTTTTGTAACATAGTAAGCAAAATGTTTTCATTAATGAAAAGGTGAGAGTGAATTGGAACTGGAATATCTGCTTTATCTGGCAAAAAGAAAAAAGTATGTTTGTGGTCTTGACCCTCCAATTCTTCACTGGCTTATTGTTTTCTTTCTGCCAACACCCTGATGTGACATGGAATAATTTAAGCTGTCAAATGCTGGCTCCGAGTTTGTCTTGAGAAAGTGACATGTTTGGAGCTGATGGGAGGTGCAGACTTGCTCATAGCGAGGAAAACAAATGATTAGGAAAGGCATCACTGCCCCCCTTTCCCAGCTAATGTAGAGGCCTTGCTGGAATGTGTCCAGCCTCCCCACACAGCCCTGGGTTTGCATCTGGGAGTCCACTCTGTAGTCTCCAACGGTGGGATTCAAGTGGTATAAGCAAGTGCTTTTAGCTAGTGCTTTAGTTCATTCTCCTTTCTGGTAGCTACATGACCTTGGATGGGGAAGTTGGGTATGGACAGAGCCTGGGTACCTGGTGCATCCATGGAAAAGTACCTGCCAATTGGCATCAATTCCTTCAGACTCAGGCCAACAGAAATTCAACTTTAGTTATGTTTGAGTCGTCACACATTTTTGGGTTGTTGTAGCAGTCAGTGTTTTAAGTAATACAGAATGTCTGGTTTTAAGTAATTTTAGTTCCACTTGGCTCCTGTGGAGGTCATTGCCTTGGGCCTGCTCCGGCTGAAGTAGCTGACTCAGTCCTGCTCCAGTGGAGGCCACTAGCTCAGGTCTGTTCATACAGATGTCCCTGGCTTGGGCCTGCTCCCTTGGAGATCCCTGACTCGTGTCTGGTCCCGCAGAGGTCTCTGGCTCGAGCCTGCTCTCTCAGCGGTTGCTCCCTTGTACCTACCTGTTCCCGTGGAAGTCTCTGCCTCAGGCCGTAATTTCAGCTCCACTTGGAAGGTGGATGCTCACCTAAAAATTATTAGCATGTATTTTTACAAAATATTTAATATAATTGAGTATGCCAAGTGTTCAGAGAGGTCTCAAATTTTCCTAAGAGATTAATAGAGCAAAATGGATTGAGACACTTGATGAAGCAGCTAATAAACAAACGACTACTTGTCTAAATCTGCTGATCTCATGCTGTTCACTTCCAAATAAGTTCATCTTTGATGTTAATATCCTGGGCAGATGTGAAAAATGCTGTTCTTTGGGTGCAGACTATAATTTTTATGTGCTGAGTGCATTTCACGTTGTCTTTCTTTGTATTTCACCTCTTTCTAGAAGAATTTGCAATGAGGTATAAAAAATTACTTAGTAACAAGGTTAATAAAATAGAAAAGCAGACTTTAGAAAGAGGAATGAGGAAAATATGCTACGTGTAATTATTCTCATGGCTACTGTGACAGAGTTTCAACCTTGGGCCTAAGCTTTTTGGCAGGCTGGTAAAAAGAAGCATGATAAAGTACATATCAGCCTCAGCAAAGGGCAAGTTTCTGAGAAATAGTCCTCAGTGTTTTCATCTTAGGGGAGCAGGACCCACCGGGGAAGAAAGCACAACGGATTTGGATAAAATCTCCAACTTGAGCTTTATAAAATACATTGTTTACATCAGCGAGAAGGAGCTTGGCCACTGGACGAAATCACTACTGACAGCCTGTCTCTGGATTTGCTTTTCCAACAGCTTAGCTCTCCAGGACCTCGTTCAACTTACAGACAGAGATTTGTATGGTCACTTAAAAGAATCAATTTTCTTTGCTCATTAACCAAGGTTAACTGATATTTAAAGAGGATGATTTTCTTTGATAGGTAATTAGGTTTTTTTAGATGTATGAGCTAGAAGTTCTGGTTTTGGGTTCACAGGTGGATTTTTAAGGAAACACTCCTATATCAAAGCATAAGAAATCCTTGTTATACATCACTAAGCCCAAATCTTTCTCTCCACCTGGTCTACTGTGCTTTCATTGCTCAGGGAAAACTGCAGCTCGAGATGGTCACATTAGTCATCACCTCAGAAACAAGAAGGCTGGTTCAGGTGGTTCCATGACCCACGGGCTGGAAAAAGACAGATTGAGCAAGAAACCCAATCATATGATGGGGAGCTTATTTCTGTGACCTGATGTAAGCCTTATTGACCAACTGTTAATCATAATCCAGGATAATTCAGCCAGCCAGTATTGAATACCAGTGACAAAAAGAACCATTCCTAAACTATTTCTGTAATTCTTTTTAACTTTGCGTTTCCTGAAACTGTGGTTCATCCATCAAATACAGATAGGAACAGCAAGTGTAAATACTGAAATGAAAGTAATTACAGCTATAATATTAATCTTTAATAGAATAGTATTATTTTTAAAGTGGGTGGTACAGCATATTGTTCTTTCTATTCTCTGAAGACTTCAAAGCACTTAACATTACCTTAAAACTCACTAAGATAGTGTTGAATCAGATATTCAATGTTATAACTTTATTCTTATTCTTATTATTTATTTAATACTATGAAAGGAGTTAGTTCTCAGTGGGAATTGATAGTGATAAAAGAACGAAATATTTAATGTTCTAAAAGGACAAATACCATTTAACCAATACTTTCACTCTAAAGATAACCAATAAAAATGTAGGAAAATATTATCAAGTCTCCAATAAAAGTCTTCCTAATGAGTTAAACAGGTAATTTCTAAAGTATGCAAGTGTATATTGCTTTGATTAGCTATGTGTTACCCTATAGAAGTAAAGGAGTTTATGTGGTTGTATTGCTTAAGGAAATAAAGACAGTGAAAATAGCTTACCAAGTTAAAACAGAATCTCTGTATTAATTTCTATATTCCTATAGCTATTACTGTAACAAAATACCTGATAGTCAACTGGTAAAACATGAGAGATTTATTTGGATCATAGTTTGGTTCATGGTTTGTTGGTCTTACTGCTTTTGGGTTGTGGCAAAACAGGACATGGTGGGCAAGAAGCAGAGGTAAAAAGAAAGACAACATTCCAATGTCTCTTTTGGAAAAGGGCATACCCTCAATGCCCAAAACCTTTCATTAAACCTTACCTCTGTGTGTGCGTGCGTGCGCGTGTGTGTGTGTATTGTGTGTGTGTGTCGCGTGTATATATGCACACCTGTAGAGGCCAGAGGTGGACGTGGTATCCTGCTCTACCATTCTTTGCCTTGTTCCCTTGAGACCAGGTCTCACTAAAACTCCTGCTTGCTTTCGACTAGACTAGCAAACTGGGATCCTCCTGTCCCTGCTCCCCACTGCTGGAGTTTGAGCCACAGAAAGCCATGCTCAGCTTTGTATGCGGATGCTGAGAATTCAAGCTCAGGTTCTCATGCTTGCATCTACTCAGCACCTGTGGGCCCAACGCTTAGAGGCTCTGCCACCTCCCGGTAGTGCTGAGACACTAAGCTGTCAACAGAGTGGCCTGTAGGAGCCGTCAAGATCTGCCCCATAGCAATTTCTCTGGACTTACCCACTCTACTATAAAATATTCTTGCTTTTTAAATGTAGGAATGCTCTATTTTGAGAAGTAGATGGCAATTTTAAGTTGGCTGTTGTCTTCCAAAATATGTTTCATTATTATTATTATAAATTTATATAGTTGATTTTGACTTTAAACATATTGTCATTAATACAAGCTGTGTTTCAGCATAAAAACTGGCTACCTGTTTTCTTGGACTCTGTTTCCTTTGGTAGAAAATTTGCCAGAATTTGGCTAATTAATTAAAAACATTAATCCATTAGAACATAGGGAAATAAATGGATTGTCTATTTGTCCCTGGCTAACTTTCAGTCTGAATAATTAACTGCTAATTATAGGCTTATGTACATAGTCTAAGAATTTTTCATGTTCAAAATTAAATTTTCAGGAACTTGCCTCTAAACCTGACCACCCGGGTTCAATACCTGATACCCACAAGCTAGAAGGAGATGTCTATTGCAAGCGGTCTCCTGACCTCCATATGTGTTCTGTGTCTCTCATTCTCTCTAACTCTGTCTCATTCTCTTTGTCTCTGTCTCTTATTCTCTCTCTCTCTGTCTCATTCTCTCTCTCTCTCTCTCTCTCTCTCTCTCTCTCTCTCTCCCTCTCTCCCTCTCCCTCTTTCTCTCTCCCTCTCTCTCTCTCTCCCTCCTCTCTCCCCCCTCTCTCTCTCACACACACACATACTTCATTAAAATTTTGTCTACTCTGTTTTTTTATTTTATCGAAAATAGATTTTTCATATAATGTATTCTGACTATGATTTTCCCCATCTTACCTCATCCCAGTTCCTCTCCAACTCCCATTCTGTCTGGATCCACACCCTTTCTGTGTCTCCTTAGAAAACCAACAGGCATCTAAGGAAGATTAATAAAATAAGATAATACAAGAACAAACAAGTCAGGAAGAACAAAACAAACAGAGGAAACAGAGCCAAAGAAAAAAAGCACAAGAAACACATACAAGTACAGATACACGATTCCTTTTCCCAGAGATTTCATAGAAATACAAAACTGGAAACCTAAAATATATGCAAAGTACCTATAGTGTTAAAAAACAAAAATGCTGTGATACAATGTTAGGAGACAAAGAGCCTCTAAAGATGCCCAGAGTGCGGCCTAACTCTAAGAGTGGTTTGTTTCTCCAATGAGACTCTCTTGGAGAGAACTGATTTTCATTTGCAAGTGGTTGTTAACTGGAGCTAGCTTCTGGATTAGGTGTGGGGAGAGTGTATGCCCACTTCTTTCAGCGCTAGGACCCCATCTGGTGTAGACCTCTGCAGGTCCTGCCAGTCTCATGTGACATTGATCCTGCAGTGTTTAGGGGGCCTTGGTGTCCTTGATGTCCTCCATGCCCTCTGGTTCTTGCACTGTTTCTGCCCCCTCTTCTGCAGAGTTCCCTGAGCCTCTCTGCACACCGTCTAGGTGCCGGTCTCTCTGTTTGTTCCCCTGTGCCACAGGAGGAAGCTTCTCTGATGATGGCTGAGCAAGGCACTGATGTATGAGTCTATCAGAATGTCATTAGGAGTCATGCTATTGCTAATGTAGATTCCTTTGGCAGAAGAGTAGTATTTGGTTTTCTCTAGGTTCTTGATCACCGAAGCAGCATCAAGTATGGGTTCCATCTCACAGAGTGGACAGTAAGTCGAATGAAATATTAGCATTGCTTGGTTATTTTCACAAACGTGCTACTATTGCACCAATATACCTTGCAGGCAAGTTGCAATTGTACATCAAAGGGTTTGAAGCTGGTCAATGTTTACTTTTCTCTTTTGTGGCATGCAGAGTACCTTCCAGTAGCATGAACATTAGTCCATAGTGGTGAAGGCTCAACTTCTTGTTCAATGAGTTATGTAGGTGTTGTCCTCAGGAACATGGCTTTACTGTCAGTTTGTAGAGAGGAATCAATAGCCTTGAGCATAACCTAGGTTATTTGGGGTTCCCATGAAGGCCTTTTGACCAAAAACTTGGATGTAGCCTATTCCTAGTACTAGAAGTTTTACTTGATGTCAAGACATATCCAGTTGGGGATCAGTCTCCCCTGTTGTTTGGTGATTTCATTTAGATCAACTTCATATATGTGTATATTTTAGGAAGCTTCCCATGTAACCCTTCAAATGGCCCTTACTTTTAGCTGTCCTTCCCAGAAGTCCTGCCCTTGTACCCCTCTTTCCTCCCTCTCTGCATCTGAGTTTCCCGTTTCAGTCCCTTCTCTCCCATCCATCCATAACTATATTTTCTATTTTCTATTTTCCCTTCCTAGGGTGTATTCCTCTCCCCAGTCCATTATTCTTTATTTAACCAGTATGGTTACACAGATTATAGCTTGCTTATATGTGATGTAACAGCTAATCTCCACTTATAAGTACCATATTTGTCTTTCTGAGTCTGCCCTAATTCACTCTGGATGATTTTTTTCTAGTTTTATCAACTTACCTCAAATTTCATGATTTCGTCTTGTTAATGGTTAAGTAATAATCCATTGTGTAAATGTATCACATTCTCTTTCCTTATCCATCCATTGACGGACATATAGATTGTTCCCAATTTCTGGCTATTTTGAATAAAGTCACAATGGACACTGTAAAACAAGTGTCTCTGGTAGGGTGGAGCATCCTTTGGTCCAAGAGCAGAATAGCTGGATCTCGTGGTGGAGTGACTCCCAGTTTTCCTGGAAACTGCCACACTGATTTCTATAGTGGCTTACAAGCCTGCATACCCACCAGCAATGCAGGAGTCATCTCCTTGCTCCACATCCTCCCCAGCGTGAGCTGTCACTTGTGCTACTGATCTTGGCTGTTCTGAATGGTGTAAGATGGATTCTCAGTGTTGTTTTGACTTGTATTTCCCTGATGACTCAGAATGTTGAAGAACTATGGTGTTTCTTAGTCATTGGAGTATTCTCTTTCAAGAATTCTCTGTTTTAACCCCATTCCCTCTATTGAGTGCGGAACTGGTAAAATATTTCCCCATTTTGTAAGCTGCTACTTTGTCAGAATGATGATGCCCTTAGTCTTACAGAAGCTTTTTACTTTTCAGAGGTTTCATTTATTAATTGTTATTTTAATGCCTTACTATCTACATTCTGTTCAGAAAGTCTTTTTCTATGCAAACGAGTGCAAGGTTATTCCCCATTTTTTCTTCTGTCAAATTCAGTGTATCTGGCCTTATGTTAAGGTCTCTGATCCATTTGAAGCTGAGTTTTGTGCAGGATGTTAAGTATGGACCTGTTTCTATTATTCTATATGCAGCTCTCCAATTTGACCAGTACCATTTGTTTTCAGTACTTCAGTACTTGTGGCTTCTTTATAAAATATCAAGTATTCTGATGTTAAGGTGTGTTTCTGGAATGCAGCAGAAGGATGGATCTTGTTTTTTAATCCATTATTTTAGTCTGTGTCTTTTAATTGAGACCACTGATGTTGAGAGTTACCTATGAACAATGTTGATTCCTCTTATTTTGTTATTAGGTATGGGAGGTCCCCCAACCTTTATTAATTTGGAGTTAGGTTAGAGAAATTTTGGTATTTCTTTAGGTTAGAGAAATTTTCTTCTATAATTTTGTTGAAAATATTTTCTGTGACTTTGACTTGGTTTTCTTTATCATCCTCTATTCCTATTATTTCATGTTCATTTTTAATGGTTGAGTAATAATGCATTATGTAAATGTATCACATAATGTTTCAGATTTCATGAATATTTTATGTCTTTTTTTTAGGTTTGACATTTTCTTTGGTTGAGGTATCTGTTTCTTTTATATTTTCTTTAGTGGTTAAGATTCTCTCTTCCATCTCTTGTTTTCTGTTAGTGAGGCTTGCCTTTGAAGTTCCTGTTCAAGTTTCTAAATTTTTCATTTCTAGATTTTTCCTCAGTTTGGGTTTTCTTTATTTGTTCTATTTCCACTTACAAGCCTTGAACTGTTTTCTTTGTTTCATTTCATTGTTTGCGTTTTCATAGGTTACATAAATGGATTTATTCCTATCATCTTTGAGGACCTCTAGCATGTTATGCTATTTTGAAGTTCTTGTCTTATGCTTCATCTATATTGTATTTTTCAGGGTCAGTGTAGTAGAGTTCCTTGGCTCTAGTGAGAACAGACTGTCCTGCCTGTTTTGTTTTTGTTTTTGTCCTGGAACAATCGCAAATTTAGGAGGTAATATCTAGTCTTGTTTTTGTTGGGTGTGTGTTCTGTTCATTGGGTTTGGTTGCCCTCTCTGCTTCTTAGGAGAGTGTGGTAGATGTGGCATATCTGGTAGGGAATGCTTCTGAGATTCTACCTGGTGTGGTCCCTGGGAGTTCTGGTAGAATTCATTTGAGTTTTCCTGGCTCCTGTGGCTGGCTAGTTTCCAGGGAATGCCTATGTGAGTTGAAGGCTACTTCTCTGACCAGTGTGGTTGGATGGTTCCCAGGCAATGACTTAGGAAGTTGGAGGCTGAGACAAAGGGACAGTGTGTCACTCAACAGTTTCCTATGAGTAGGGAAGCTCGTTAAGCAGAAAGGTATATAGTAGGAGCCTGCTTGTTCATTCCTGGCTGCACAAAGACTCGAAATAACCACATAGAAACTGTATTAATTAAATCACTTCTTGGCCCATTAGCTCTAGCTTCTTATTGGCTAACTCTTATATCTTAATTTAACCTATTTCTATTAATCTACATATTGCCACATGGCTGTGGCTTACTGGCATGGTTCCAGCAAGTCTGTTTCTGGCCACAGCTACATAGTGTCTCTCAACTCTGCCTTTTTTCCCCCCAGCATTGAGTTTAGTTTTCCCACCTTCCTCTATTCTGCCCTGCACAGGCCTAAGACAGTTTCTTTATTAACTAATGATATTCACAGCATACAGAGGGGAATCCCACATCACCTCCCCTTCTCTGTTTAAAGAAAAAGGAATGTTTTAACTTTAACATAGTAAAATTACATTTAACAAGACAGGTATCAAGCAAGAATTACAGTTACAATATTTCTACTTTATCTTTTATTATAACTAAGGAAAAGTATACCTATAACTATATATTATTTAACTCTAACAAAGACTCTAGAAGGATATAATATTATCTAAGTTAGCAGGAAGTACATTGTAAACAACTTCCAAAACTCTAGAATTGATAGAGATATCTCTTTGCCTGGACAGTCACCCAAAGTTCTTCTGTACTGTTGGAGTACCCAGTCTTTAGCCTACAGGCCCATAGTATCCAACAGACTTTTCCATGGGGCAGGAAATCTGAATATCTGCTTTGTCTTGTAATGACAATGGCCATCGGTTGCTTTCTTCTGTGTCCTGCAGAATGTCTGGCTTACTGTTTTATGAAGCAAAAACCCCAAAGGACCATCTCACCTTGTTTAGGCAACTTCAGCAGTCATTCTTCTGTGGAGCCTGCACTTCCAGTTCATCAAGCAGTCCAGGCAAGACCAGTTTCTTGCCCAAGTGGCTAACAAACTCCATAAGGAGCCTCTTCGATACCCATCATCCTCTTAAAGTAGATTGGTGCTGCCAGGAACAGATGTGTCTCATTGTCATTAAAAGTCCTAATTTCTTAAAACATTTAAATGCCATATTCTGAAGGTTTCTGAAAGATTTGAAAGAAAGATACCTATCTAACTAAAATATATCTCTATATATATCTAGAAAACCTAACTTATATGACTAGAAGCTTGACTATTATAGATGATTATCTATTAACCTATATTTCTTAATTATACATTATATTTTTAAATGAGCTATACAAACAGTACCTTAATCAAGAGCAGAAATATATATAACAAAATCGACCTTTATTTTGATATTATATTGATAAATTTATATCGACAAAGCAAAATCCATACTAATGTAAATATCTATAGTTTGTCCCTCTTTAAATGTAAATAAACATTTATAAACAATATTTGGGAATTTGGGAGTAGTTCTCTCCAAACTGCTTCCTGCTTTGTATTGGGTGTAGTGTTTTTGGGGGTGTTCACAGGGACCTTTCGGGGGAGTCTTGATCCATCAAACCACATTAGCCTGGAATGAATTCACAGGTTCTCATCCTCTGTTGTTTCCACAGAGGAACCTCTTTTCCAAAGCAACATATCCTTACACTTAAATTTTGAAGTCAAGATAACTTTAGAGTATATATGTTGCTTTATTTTAGCAGTCTGTACAATGAAATGTCTCTCTGTACTTAGCTCATCAGTCAAAAAATTCAAAGAAAACACAGCAATATACATAATCTAGACTCTCTGTGTATATTCCACCTTTTCATGGGTTATTTGTTCTTACTCTATTACTTTTTTATGTTTATTTTATCATCTTTACTCCTTTAATCTATGACTGTCTGTGTAATGTCTCTTTAAAGACTTTGTTTCATTTTTTTATGCCCGTGAGAGTTGAAGGCTACTCCATGACCAGTGTGGCTGGATGGTTCCCTGGCAATGGCTTAGGAAGTTGGAGGCTGAGACACAGGGATAGGGTGCTGTGTAACAGTTTCCTTTCAGTGGGGAAGCTGTAGGGAAGCTCCTCAAGCAGGAAGGTAAACAACACAAAAGAGCTTCACGAAGTTCCTGAAACTGACCAGATCCACTATGCACCTACCTGCAAGAGTAAGCAGTAGAAGTTGAGAGTCCTCAGAAGAGCAGAACCAAGCTGAAAAGAAGACTCTCAGACAGACCAAGTTGCAGAGAAGACTCTGAGACCACACCAGCTGCCTGGAAAAAGCAGAAATCAGCTGAATTTCCTGGAAGAAGTTTAGACCAACTGAGTCATCTAGAAAGGACTCTCTCCAGCTTGTTGAGCTGCCTGCAGGCTATGTGGTGTGCTACAGGTTCCCAGTTTTGTGAACTGTTACCCGTGCTGGGACCATCTTTGGTGATGCAGATGTCTTTGAGTTATTTGTATTCCTGTAAGTGAGCCTTACTCACATTCTTATAAGTATTCTCCAATAAGACTCACTGGTTCACCAAGTTGGACTTTGATAACATCTGTACTTTGGTCTGTCACAGGCTCCCTGTCTGAGGTGAGTAGGCATATGTGTTACATCTCTGCAGGAAAAGCTGTGTCACAGCACAGTTGGTGCCTGAACAGAGACACAATAGAACCAAGATGAAACAGCTGACTGGAGCTGGTGGGAGCTCACTGACTCTGGACTGACTGCTGGGGAACCTGCATAGGACCAACCTAAGCCTTCTGAATGTAGGTGACATTTGTGTGGCTTGGGCAGTTTCTAGGGCCACTGGCCGTGGAACCAGTGCATGAACTGACTTTTGGGAGCCCATTCCCAATGGAGGGATACTCTGATCAGCCTAGATACAGGGAGGAAGGCTTTGGCCCTGCCTCAAGTGATGTGACAGACTTTGTTGATAAACAAGGAGCAGGCTTGGCACATGCAGTACTAGGCCAGGCTTACAATCAGTAAGCTCAATATGATAAACGAATAAGGACAAAACCTGGGACTTGTTCAGGCTTTCCCAAACATGGAAAACTGTAGCCCTGACCAGCCCTTAAACAGAGCTAACCAATTAGAGTGTACTAATATGATTGCCACTTGCTTAAACCAATCACATCTGAGATAAGCTAATTGCCATAGGCCATTCCCCTTGGCTGTGCTTAAAAGGAGCCTATGAACTCCTCTCAGGGTCATCACCATCTTACCTTTGTGTAGGATGGTCAGCCCCAGTATGGTGGAATAATAAACACTCTTGCTGATGTGTACATGGTCTTTTATGGGACTTCTCCAGGACCCTAACACTGTGAGCTGTTGGAAAAGTACAGAGTCATTAGTTGCTTTTGGCCAATAACACTGAATCATGGGAGCTGGGGTTTCCAAGTCTTAGGAGTTGCTGACCAAGCCAGGGGAAGTGTGTTTCCCTTGTCTCTGGTCCCTACAGGAAGGAGTGAGGTCATAATCCTGCTATGGATAGTAAGGCATGCAACTAAGGCTGGGCAGCATGTGTGGGGAGCATCTGTGGAGAGAATTCAAATAGTTGTCTTTTTATGTATGACATGTATTAGCATTCCTTTGTGCTATAACAGGGCTCACAGGGTTCTTGCTATGGGTCATGAGACATGCAACTAAGGCTGAGTCATCAGGATTAGGAGTGTCTGTGGGAGGAATCCCAAATGGGAGTTTTTAACTGTGTGGTATTAGGTGGCTTGACTGTTTGATGAGTGGGGTTCACCACCTGAAGACAGAGATGCCCTGGATGCAGTTAAAGGTTATGGTGAATTTTGCAATCATTGAGATTAGCATACAAGGGTCAAAACTGTTGGCAAGCAGCGGCAGAGGTTACCTGGCCTCTACTGAGTGTGGTTAGAAATGCATCTGAGGCCAAGATGGCGGCCAAGCAGGAGCTGGTTTGTGTAGAGGAGGAGCAACTGCAACAAGACAGGCAGATGCAACAGCATCCTCCATGTTAGCCTCTGATTCAGCAAGTAAATTAGAAAAACAAGAGGATGAAAGCAAGAAAAGATACCCTTCAACACCAACCTTCAGTAGAAAAAGAGGAAAGATCTTTAATCCTCCATGTCGATGGAGGCATAAACCATGGTCCTGCACAAGAAACTGGAGGAATGAGAAGACACTTGATGGCACCTGAACTGCTGGGTATAGGAAAGACTTCTAAACAAGCAGAGAAAGAGCCTGGATCAGCTTGGCTTGTGAGGCTGTGGGACATGGGCGAGGACGGATCAGTCTGACTGCTGTTGGGGCAGAAAACTGAGTAATGTAATTTAAGGAAAAGCCTACAAACCTGAGTCCTTGATGGACTGGCTTACCAAAGCCATTATGAACACTTGATTATCTCCTTCTTAAATCCCCACATGTAGTGGGGACTGGACGACCACAGATGAGGGGCAGATGCTATTGAGGGAACTAGGAAAAAGGAAAGCCAGACAGAGCTGTGTTCACAGGGGAGATAAATAAATAAAGGGCTGACCCTGCATGGACCTCGAGGTTCTTGAGGAGATTTAGTGGCTTTGCTAAGTCCCATTGGTGGGACAAGATCTTCATACAGTAGAAAAGGATTTGGCAGATCTCAGTGACTTACACCAGCATGTAAAGAGTGTCCATAAAGGGAGAAAGCAACCCAGAGGAGTTAAAATGGTAAAGCAGTGGGAGAGAACTCTCTGGGTGGCTAGAAGACAGATGTGATAAGATTTGCGTCTCACTGGAGTGCCTAAGGAATAAACTGATAGAAGTCAAACCGTGTGCAAAGGAGGTTCTCGGAGGCTACAAAGCCCGGGGAACAGTTCACAGAGGCTACCCCATAGAACAATACAGGTGATGATGATTGAGCCTGTCCTGGGCTGGGTAATTATCCCCCAAGACTAAGTAAGGTGTATTTCCTCCACCAAAAGGTTATGCTAGGGGTGGAGGTCATTTGCTTAGCCAGAAATTCCCACAACAACCAGGTACAGTGGGTAGAGAGGCAATAGCCACAGTGCAAACCCAGGGCCTCCCTGACCCCAGGATCCATCAGGTGTAGCAGGGGAGAGCAGGGCCACATCCCCTTTGGCCTTGAGTCAATCTGAGCAGATTAGGTCAGGCCCTCTGAGTTCAAGGGAGACTCCAGGTATGTAAACATAACGGCTCAGAGAGAACGACTGAGGATTATGGGAGCTAATTAAGTTAGTGCCACCTGTCCATGCTTTGTACCAACCTTGATTTTTGGAGGAAGGAACTGATACAAATGGCTGGAACCTTTTCATGCTGTCTTAGACCCTGCTTATGTTTGACTTTAGCATCTTCTTAGTTGTCAACTTCTGGGGTCACCTGCCACTGCTGAACGCAGATGACCACAGACTTCCCGAGTACTTCAGTGTGGTTCTCTTTGTTATGGGATGGCTTTAAGATGCTGCTGTGTTCTGCCTGTGCTCAGGAGGTTTTGTTGTACAGGTAACACAGTGATAACCTCTGAGTGTTTTGCAGATTTGTAAAGCCATTGGAGAGACAGCAAGGCACAATGGCACTCCCACCTACCTTACAACCCTACTGGAGCTGAGCTAATTAAAAGGAAAAATGAGTTATTAATAAATAGCTAAAAGTTTAAGTCTAAATGATACTCTACATTGGTGGAGAGGGACACTCCCAAAGGCCATAAGGTTATTGAATGAAAACCCCAGTACCAGGGATGGCCCCCTTCCTGTAAGTTGTTGGCTGGGAAAGTCCCTGAGTCCCCACAAATCATAAAGGCCACTGTTATTGCTGTATGCCAGAACTAGATGATAAGACCATATTGTAGTAGGTATCACATGGGCACGCTTTGGCTGCAGGACACATTTAAGCTGGGGCTGGCTGAAGTGGAAACTCCCATCTGGCTGGCTGGCTTTTGTGGTACTGGCACGGGCCATACAGGTTGCTGGGAGAGACCACGCCAACATTTCTCCTTGGCTATTGTCTTAGTCAGGGTCACTGTTTCTGTAACAAAGCACCAAAAGCAAACCGGATAGGCAAGGATTTATTTGTCTCACACTTCCACTGTTGTCACTGAAGGAAGTCAGGGCCAGAACTCAAGCAAGGCTGGAACCTGGAGTCAGGAGCTGATACAGAGGAGCTGCTTACTGGCTTGCCCTATGGGTTTCTTAGTCTGCTTTCTTATAGAACCCAGGACAACCAGCCCAGGAATGGCACCACCCGCAATGGACTGGACCCTTTCTCATCAGTCACTAATCCAAACTTCCGGTTGGATCTTATGGAGACAGTTTCTCAACTGAGCTTCTCTGCTCTCAGATAACTCTAGCTTGTGTCAAGGCGACATGAACAGCCAAGTACAACTGACTCCTTGTCCAATTGGCACACAAACATTGCGCTATTAAGCCACAAGCCTCCCTTTCTTGTCTCCAAAGTCTCGCATTAAAACATAAGTACCTTGAAAAATTTAAACAAATTAATAGTCTGTCTCTTTACAATATCCAATCTCTTTAAAAATCCAAAAACTTTTCAAAGTTTTTTAGTTGTTGCTTCTTGTAAAAATCAAAATTAAGTTAAATACTTCCTAACTTCAAGAGGAAGGAATCAGGGCAAAGTTGCAGTCTGAATAAAACAAGACCAGACTCCCACAGCTTGCCGTTGAGGCTCTGGCTGACTTCCCTCCACTGCTGCTGCTGTTCTTGGTAGCTGGCCCATGGTCCTGACATCTCCAAAATGCTGCGGTCTTCTGCCGTAACCGGGCTGCACTTTTACCAATAGCCTCTCCTAGGCTTTCTCTATGGTGCCAAGCTCCAACTTCTTTGCATGACCCCATCTACTCCCGGGCCTTCAACTGCCACTGAGGCTTTATCTTCACCAAAGGCCTCTTGTGGCCTCTCACAGTGCCAAGCCTCAGCTGCTTTACATGACACGGTCGTGTCTTCAAAACCAGTGCCATCTGGGTGACTCTTACACACTACCAGGGATGGCTGCCAGCACAAGGTACAACCTTGAATGCTTCTGGAAAATAAATTCTGTGTGCTGACCACAAGGAAACACTTCCCAGAAGATTTCACCTCAGTGATGTGGTCTCTTCTTAATCACTGCTAATTTATTGACTCCACCCACAAATGGACTGGGACCTCCCCCAACATTAACTAATTAAGAAAATGCCTTACTAGATCCTATGGAGGCATTTTCTAAATTGAACTTCCCTTCTCTCAGATGATCCTAGCTTGTTTCAAGTTGACTAAGACTAGGCAGTACAGCTATGAGCCATACATGCTAAAATGCTTACACACTAGACAGGATGTTCCTGCTTGTTCAATAAAGCCTTGGGCATTGTGGGTAGGATCAACAGCTTTCCAATTGGCTGTAAGGCCTGTTCCACAATGTCTGGTACATACAACACATATGCCTGTGGCTAGGGAGGTTGTAGGTCCCAATGGGGAAACCACTTCTGTAAGTTTACTAAATGGATTTGATGTGCCTGTCAAACTACTTCTTAAATATGTGTGCTTGCCCCTACAGATCACCATTGCTGTCAACCTCAACTCATAATCATTGCTGATGCTCCTGAGAACAAGTGAGAGCGTCTATGGCACAGTGGCCTAATTTCTAGACATTGAGGAGCCCTATAGTCACTGTCTTAGGGTTACCATCGGTGCGATGAAAAACCATGAACGTGACAGCTCTTATAAAGGAAGACATTTAATTGGGCCTGTCTTGTGATTCAGAGGTTTAGTCCATTATCATCATGGTGGGAAGCATGATGACATGCAGGCAGACATGGTGATAGAAAGGTAGCTGAGAGTCCTACATCTGGACTGCCAGGCAGCAGGAAGAGAGAGTAAGACCGTGGACCTGGCTTGAGCTGCTGAAACCTCAAAGCCTGCCCCCAGTGACAAACTTCCTCCAGAACATTACATACGGTTCCTATTGCCCTTGGTTACCTCTGAGAGGTGGAAGGTAGCTCCCTATCCCTGATCACTTCAGACATAGGACCCAGTGTCCCCTAAGCTGGAACTTACTTGAATACCTCCTGTCTGAGGACTAGCTTTCTTGGTGCCAGAAGGTGCCATGCAAACTTCCAAAGTAGGTAAGCAGCAACAGTCCTGCCCAGCTATGGCATTTGTGAAACACAACTTCCAGCCTGAGAAGACAATCCTGAGGGTACAGTAGTGGCATGAATAGCTTGGAAGTAATTAAAAGTTCTCTAACTGAACTTAAGATCTTCAGCAAGGGGGAAACTATGCCTAGTACTGGAACCCTAGCCAACTACTCGAGTCTAGTGACATCATAGGGTCTTGGAGGAGAACCTATGACCATATTACCAAAACAACATAATTCTTAACTATATTCTAAATAATTACTTTATACAAATAGATAAGTGTAGTTTTCAACCCTCATCAAGAAAACTCATTGCAACAGAGACCATTATAGAAAACCACAACCAATCAATATACAAGGTTGCTAAGCCCAATCCTAATTGATACATCTGCAAAACACAGCCTCCCCTAAGGCTCAGGGATCATCTCGGAAGAGGATGGATAAAAAACCATAAAAGCCAGAGGTTCAGGGAGTTCGCTGTGTCATTGTATCTCTTCTTTGCTATCAGAAGTTATGGTGATAAAGTCTCACCAGCATGAGCTGAACAAGGATAACAGTAGACATCCCAAAGCGGACAAGGAAAAACTATATACAAAGAGAGCAACTGAGGGATGCTGAGAGGGGAGAAATAGTTTTTCCAGGGAAGAGCATACCCCGTGGTTATCTAATAGCAAATGGTCAACCCTGAAAACATGTATACAATATATACAATACATACAGTATACAGGCTATATTTGTAAGTATATTTGGACATACATGTAACAACAATTAATGAAAACTTAAGTCAAGGTTTTAATAAAGATGAAGAAGGAATATATGGGAGGACTTGTAGAGAGGAAATAAAAGGGGGATGAGGTATTATAATCTCAAGAATAAAAAATATTTTTTAAAAACTGTGTGATGTTTTATATGCCATTTTAAATGTGACTTTTCTCTGTTTAACCTTGTGAATTTCCTTTGTGTTAGTAAATACACTTCTAAAACATTGACCCCACTATGCCCCATTAGTTACTGCTGTAGCATTGTTTATTCAACAAAAACCCCTCCAGTCTTGGACACTTAAGTTATTTCGGATTTTTTTTGAGCATCATAAAAATGGTGCCATGAGCATCTTTGTATATACTTTGTCTCTAAGTGTTTTATATTGATATTAAATACCTCCTTGCAAAATTTAATGCCAACTTGTATACCCAAAGGGCATGAAATTCCTTTGCCTTCCAGATTGGAAAAAAAAAAACCTTTTGTTTTTCCAGTTTTCTTTAACTCTAAAGTATGGCTCTGGGTTTTGATTTCTAAGATTGACTAAATTAATACATTTGTCTTTTTCTTGGTTACGTTACATCTGCTGTATATACTATTGATATTTTTATTTGTAGATATTTTATTATTACCCTACATGTGGGGTGTGTGTGTGTGTGTGGTGCATGCACATGAATGTACAGATGCATGTGCCCATGTGGTACATGCGGAGACCAGAGCAGGATGTTAGGTGTGTTCGCTGCTCAGAGAGCTCTTGGGATGCACTTGTCTCTGCCCTGGTGCATACCTTGCTCCTGCTATCGCTGGGGTTACAGAAATATGCGATTATGTCCAGTTTTTAACATGGGTGCTAGAAATTGAAATTTATACTTATGTTTCCATTCAAGAAACCAGTGGAAGATAGAGACCAATTTGCTTCATAGGCAAATTTGAAAGTAGAATCTCCAGTCTATCAAACCTTTAGATGACATGAAAGACCTTGAGAAGAATCACTTAAGTAAGCTGCTTTGGAAACTGTACCAAATAATAAATGCTTGATATGCAAACTGCTATTTTAGGTAATTTGCTATGCACTAATACATGATCACTACAATAGGTATAAATATTCCAGATGTGTGACTTACTTTAGGATGGGGAATAGTCCTATAGAATAGTTCTGAAAATTCAAGTGAAATCACATAAATGTAGAACTATATCACAGTGCCTAGTGTATAAGGAGCTAAAAAGTTTACTTTTATACAGCAAACACATATTCTACCCCTCTAAGGAAATAGAACATGACTAATAGGCTTCACATCCATTTATATCCTTTCATAAATATAAATGATTAATGATTTTAAAATATAAACCTTACTCTGGTCATAGAGTGAATTAAGAATCCAATAAAGGGTGGAGAGATGGCTGAGCAGTGAAGGGCACATACTGCTCTTTCAGAGGACCCGAGTTCTGTTCCTTGCTCTCATACCGGATGGCTAATGATGGCCTGAACTCTACTTCCGAGGAATCTAGCTCTTCTGTCCTCTCATGTGAACACACCTACACATACACATACATATATACACATCATTTAAAATAAAATACATTTTTAAAAAATTCAATACATTTTTCTCCAAGCAGATAGCCCATTTTCTCAGAATAACTCAATTTCTTTTCTTATTGACTAAGGATCCCTCTTTTGTGGGTTAGTTGTCTTGGGACTTTCTGTGCTGCCTTCAGACAAATGCTGTTTGAACTATTTTAATTGTATTGTGTATTCTGATACTGATAATACAAATTCTCCCTTCATTTTTAAATTTTTAATTTTTTAATTTTTCCATTTATTTTATGTGTATAGCTGTTTTGTCTACATAAATATATGTACACCACATGCAGGCCCAGTTCCCATGGAGGTCAAAAAATATTTCCTGGATCTAGAGGGTGAGTTGAGACACAATGTGGGTGCTGGGAACTAAACCATGGTCTTCTGCAAGAACAACCAATACTCTTAAGCACTGAGCCATCTCTTTATAGCTCCCTCCCTTCATTTTTGGGATAGGTAACCTCTAAGACAGCCTGTTAGGATTACTTCCTCTTGGAGTTCATGTCCCTGGGAAATCTCTTCACTTATGTGTGCTGCATGTGACAATGGTGGCTGCTGCTTCTGTAAGTAGATTTCAAGCACACTGTGCCTCTCTTGGGTACTCGCTCTTGTTCCCCAGAGCACTCTGAGAGAAGCCAGCTGACTTGTGTGCTGCTCTGTGGGAAGGTCCATACAGTAAGGACTTCTAAGCCTGACAGTGTCAATGAGGGTCTGAAGCCTTAGTCTCAGGGGCTTGGGGGAACTGAAGCATAAATAGATGAACTTGAGAGCAGATCAAACCCAGTTGAACCTTTACATGAGACCAGAGCCCCAACCTGGCCCCTTAATTACGTTCTTCTGAAATAATTTGACCTAGAACTGTCAAGTTAAACCAAATTTACATTACTGATTCACAGACACTGGAATAGTAAGTGTTTCTTATTTTCAGCAGCTAAATTTGGGGTATTTGTTATAGATTGTAGGTAACTAACACAATTCTTTTCAATTCACATGAGCACGATATGTTCTTATTCTTAAAAACATTTAGAGGGTTTAAATTGATATTTCATAATATTTTTAAATCATCTTAGGACCAGTGATTCCATTATAGTGATATTAGTGCATTGTGTTCCATTCAAATTACCCGGCTCCTTTTATGTCCCTTAAAAAATTTGAGTTTTCTTTATATATATTTCTTATTAGATTTATTTTTAGTTATTTTGTCCTTTCTGTTGGTATTATGAATGGGGATAATTTCTACTTGATTATTGTTTGTATGTAGGAAATTAATTGAATTTTGTCTCTCTTTCCAGTAATCTCCCACTTAATTGAATTCTATTATTAGTTTTCATTGTTTTCCATTGTGTCTCTTGGGTTTTTTATATAGACAATGATCAAGTGTTCTTTTAAAAGCAAACTTAAAGACACTGAACATGAAGTTAAAAAATACGTGTTCATGTGTACCCCTAATACATATATTATAAACAAACTGATTGTAATATGGAACCAAGAATTTGGAAATAAATAAAAAGTTGGTAATCATTGTATTCATTTATCTCTTCCCATTGTCTAGCATACTTACTAGGTAGAGAAGTTACTGAACAGATGGTAAATAGACAAATGAACAGATGATCTCTCTTTCCTTTCATTTGGTTTCTTAGGTCCAAATTTAATGTCCTGAGTCACTTCATTATGAGGTTCTACCATGTCCCTGGCTGAGTCCATGTTGGTTATGATATTTGCTAAATTATTGGCATGACACCAATAGGATCCAAATACTACTAACCTAAATACCCATCCATTATTGGGGAAAAGAGTATGAACCCCTGTAGGTGGAAGTTTCTGTCCCACCAAGTCCCACAGCTGTACTGTCACAAAGAAACACACAGAGGCTTATGCTAATTGTAAACTGTTTGACCTATTAGTTCAGTCTTATTATCAACTAACTCTTACAACTTAACCCATAATTTTTGTCTATGCAAAATTATTGTCTACCATGCAGCTTGGTACCATTTCTCAGCCGTTCTCCTATTGCTTCCTCTGTATGTGGCTTGTGACTGTATTTTTGTCTTTTCTCTTCCCAGAATTCTCTTAGTCTGGTTGCCCTACCTGTGCTTCTTGTCTGGTTACTGTCCAATCAGTGTTTTATTAAACCAATATGAGTGACAAATCTTTACAGTGTACAAGAGCATTATCCCACAGCATTTTCCTTTTCTCTTTTCAAAACAAGGTCCTGAATCTTCTCTGCTTTGTTTAGCTTTTATTCTGACTAATATCCATAATAACTTTTAAGCAACACACTAATACAAGCATCCATAATCTGTTTTTTTTTCTTTTTTTGTGAATAAGGGAGTAGTCTTCTAGACTACTTCCTGTTTAGCATTAGGGTCAAGTCCTGACTGTAGTGTTCTGAGGCCGGATCATCTTAGCCAGCAGTCTTGAAGCTGTTCTGGATGGAGACCTCAGAGGAAACTGCAACAGAGGTGCTCTGAAACATTGGATCATCTGGACTGTTTTCATTGGAGATTTTTCAGGGGGTCTTCCTTAATCAAACCTTACTTTTCTTAACCAAGAATGAATCCACAGCCTCTCATTTTCTGAGGAAACAAAAACAAAACCTCTTCTCCAAAGTAACATATCTTTTGACTTAAATTTTGAAGTCAAGGCATTTTCAAAACATATAGATTGGATTAATCTAACAGCATTTATAATCAAATATCTTTTAGCAACTGTTGCTCCTTCCTCAACAGTCAAACAATTCAAAGACAAGACAATAAGATGCAGTATCCAGATTCTATGCATATTTTTCATCTTTATGTGGCTTTTTTTAACTCTATTTATTTTATTTTTATTTTTTAATTTTTGGCTTTTTGAGGCAGGGTTTCTTTGTGTATCTTTGGCTGTCCTGGACTCACTCTGTAGACCAGGCTGGCCCTAAACTCACAGAGATCTTCCTGCCTTTGCCTCCTGAGTGCTGGGCTTAAAGACATGTGTGACCACACTTGACTTCTCTATTTCTTTTCTTAAGGACTTTCTCTATCCTTTTTCTTTTCTCTCCCAAGTGTAGGTATATTTTTAAACACACTGTAAACTGTTTAGAGATTTTCTTCATCTGAATCTGTATTTACTATATATCTCTATTTTTTTTCTGACCACATGAGTCTTTAATCTACTGAACAATATGGCTAGTATTAAAGCTGCAGCTTTGGCGGCGGGGTCTACCCCATTTCTTAGCTTTCTGAGAGTCTAGCTCCTTGGTAGAGTTACTGATGGGCAGTAATTTATTACCACAACTATGTAGAGTTTCTAGGTCCATGCCACCACTGGAAAGCCAGATACTGACTGTTCATAAACACCATTTAAGTATTGGTGGCAGAGCCTCTTAAAAGAACTGTGAAGTTTTTGCCACTGATACTGAGTCAGGAAGCCTCTTTTAAAGGAGCCATGCTTCTGCTCACTGCCAGCAAACAGAGCTGGCAGAGAAAAGATGGTTACCAGAAAGTTACACATTGTTCTGCACTTGTCTATCTAGAATCCTTAAAAAAAAAAACACACACACACAAAAACTTTCTCAAACTTTATTTGGAAATTCTTGCCAAACTTTTGTGTGCCATCTGTAGATAGATGGAATTTTCTGTCTCACTCAGTCCTGCAGTTGTTCAGTCCCAAAGAAACACACAGGGGCTTATATTTTTTATAAACTGTTTGACCTATTAGCTCAGGCTTATTATTAACTAGCCTTTATGACTTAATTTAACCCATAATTCTTGTCTATGTTTAGTCACATTGCTTGATACCTTTTCTCAGTAAGGCATTCTCATCTTGCTTCCTCTGTGTCTGACTGGTAAATGCATCTCTGCCTTTCCTCTTCCTAGAATTCTCCTAGTCTGGTTGTCCCATCTATAATTCCTGCATGGTACTAGCCAATCAACACTTTATTAAACCAATATGAGTGACAAATCTTTGCAGTGTACAAAAGCATTCTCCCACAGTAAATCCCTGTAGACATTAGAGAATAGATTGATATTTAGTATTAGTGTGTTTCTTTCCTTGACCCATATGCGGTGGCACAAATAAAACAAATGCACCTCCCATTGGAGCAGGGCTCATAAGGGATTCTGGTTTACACTGAGACAGGCAGAGCAGAGAACAATGTAATGTTCCAGGAGGAACTGAGAAACATTGCAAAGGAGAAAATTATATGATCTGTCCAAATGACAAGGAAAAGTAAAAAGTCAGAACCAATATGAAAACCAGATAGATGTTTGTATCAAGAACACATTGAACCAAATGCCTTGTTGTAGTGATGGGTGGACATGGATCTAGAATAAAAAGCTGAGCTGAACAGATTCCATAGGAAATATCATCCAGGGGAAAGTGGAAGCCATGATCTGAGCAAGAGGCTGAGGAACTAGGCTCTATTCCAGGTGCAAGGAAAACCAGCTTAAGAGTGACAGACTGATGGACATTTTCAACAAGGCTTTCTCATCCATACGGTGGAAACTGAATTGGATTGGGAGGCAATAACGAAATGTGAGGGAATTGGCAGGGGGGTGGTAAAGATGGGGGAACAGGAGAGAGGTGTTTCTAGACTGGAGACAGGTGGTGGCAATGAAATGAGGGTTATCTACACTGCTATTTAGAAACATTCTCTAGCTAGGACTTTGGGACCCCTTGTCTGGACTTAGCTAGAGTTCTTTATCATCCTGATGATTAAAGAGTTTTGAGAACTCTCTGCTATTCTAGATGAATAGACAATCTGTGTAGAATCTTCAGGATGATCTGAGAGTTAGAGGCTCTGTGGATGAAGTTTTAGTGACAGTAAGTTTGCTTTGAAATTTTAAATATATTTTATTTATTTTAATATAAAATATATTTTAATAAAAATAATGATATCTGTTACTTCTAAGATAATTCTACACAAAAACATAACTATGGGCTTTATACTATTAATTTTATGTGGCTAAGAAACATAGCAAAGCATCTTTTAAATAAATGCATAACCATACTGAAAAACTTGAAAGTTTTATGACCTGTTTTTTTAAGATTATTTTTCATTTTAAGTTTTTCCTTTTAATTCTAATATATTCTGTAAAAAACTATTACTACTTTCCTGCCTGTAGTTTAGCTTATTATTAATCTGGTTAAATTAATGTGAAGTTAATGACTGTATTTTAGAATAACCTTCTAGAATGTAATGGTTTTATTGGAACAAAACTATTTTTGCCAAAATTATGTGAAACTAATGAAAAATTAATTACTTTATAAAATGCCTGCTTTTTATCTAAAACTAATAATTCCTGTGCATCTCTTAATCCTCCTGCAAACAGTTGGCAAGATATACAATCTAAGTTTACCAGTGCAGATTCCCTGAGAGCTTCAGAGTCATTTTTATTTTTGTGTGATCTAACCTTTCAACTTCTCTACAACTTTAATCTTAACAAAACAATCTTCTAATTAAATTCAGGCATATTAGTCCCCCAAAACAGGAATTGGGGGAGGGGTAGAAACACCAAGTGTGGCTTAGATTTGGACCTCACAGCAGCAGTTCTTTTCTTTCCAGTTCATGCTGCGCTTTTACATGATATTTGCTAACCTAAAATAAAATGTAATTTTTCAAAATCTTTTAAGTTGGTGCTCAGCTCAGAGCCTTTTACCCACAGTTTGCTGGGTTTCACTCCATTAGCAAATCATGCAGCAGAATAAATTCCTGAATCCGAGATTTTATTTAGAGGCATGTGAAGGGGTAGATTTCAAAAGGATAATCCCCCTAAGCTCCGGAAGCTCACATTCCTAAAACTGGTGTCCCATTGTTAGGGTGCCGTCTTGATAATGTCCTCACTCAAGAACCACAACAGCAGATTTCACAGTTTGTGTCATGTTTTGTATTGGGGTTTACTCCAATAATTAAACCTCAAACTGCCCTTTGTTGTTAGTATTTTTCATAACTCTCCTGTTGTAGTAGTATTTCATTTTAGTGCAACCATCTAGCAGAAGGGTTATTAACCCCAGCTTTTGTTTTTAAAACAAATACTGTGGCCTTGCTTAGTGCCTAGCACTGCACCAGACTTTGTTTATGGAAGAAGCTTTCATAATTCCCTGAAGGAAAAAATAATATTACCTGACTTAATTCTTAATTCTTTTAGCACAAGAAGAGTCCAAATTTGAAGACAGGTTTGGAGAGCACCACACATGTATTATTGAGAAACATTTCCCTTCCACAGACTTCTCCCCTGGAAGATTTTTTTCCCATACAGAGAATGGACCCCGTTTCTTAGGTTAATTGCTAGAATATGATGAGGTTCAGTTGCATTTTTAGTAATTTTCAGATTCTATTCCAGGACATTTGGGATAGAGCCCAAGAGCTTAGCATGTTTTCCTTTTTTCATGGTAAAATTGTGCAAATATGCATTAGAGTGTGAAAACAAACAGTCTAATACATTTCTGCAAAGCTCTTTATGTTTACTGTTTATTGCAGATACCAGATCCTAATTAAAATGCGCTAACAAAAGCCAAGACACAAAGAACAAAGATATAACAAAACTTCATCTTTATAAAATATTTGTGATTAATCCTGGGGGATATTGGGCCTCAAAGCATCGCAGTGGAATTTTAAAAGGCTTCTTCCACCACGCCAGGGAGGTGATAAAATTCAGTATTATCAGGGGGTCCAAGAAAGATAAACCACGCTGTGATTATTTTGGGGATGCAATCTTCCTATTAAAGAGGTTCTAATCATCCTTTGATTTGAGATCCTGAAGGCTTTTTCCCCATTATATATCCCAAATGAATAGTAACCAGCTTGGAGAAGAAGTGAACAAAGAAGAGATGCTAAAAACATTCCCTTTGGAAGAGGTGGATGTTGATCTGTGTTTTGCAGAGAATTTCTGCATGAGTGTGGGACAGATTGTTCTTGGTCTTTGCATTTGAGAGAAATTAGAAGGGTAAATGGAAATATGAAGAGTGGTGTCGCCTGATGGGAAGAAGGGATTTAAAGTTTCCCAAATCTTTACAAGGTATAGAAACTCTTTTACTCTTGCTATAGTAAAATACCTTGACCAAAAGCAACGTAAGGAGGGAAGGGCTTCTATCATCTTATGGTTTCAGAGGAACAGAGTCCATGATGGTGGAGAAGATAGGGCAGGAGGAGGAGAAAGTAATGAGATCACATTTCTTCTGCATGCAGGGAGTACAGAGCGAGAACAGGAAGCGGACTACAAACCTCCAGTGTCCACTCCTCGGGGATGTACTTCCCAAGGTTCCATAACCTCCCAAACAGTGTCACCCACTGGGGACTACGTAAGCATTCAAATACACGAGTTTATGGGGAACATTTCTCATCAGTGTGCAGTATCAGATAACACCCACGAAGAGAAAAAAGTACACAGTACAAATGCTGCACAGCAATGTGAAGAAAGGAGGAAATTGCAGGGGCTAAGACGTCAGAATCACTGCTTTAACCCTGCTCCAGTGGGTTGCATTTCAAAGATTGTCTTTTAGGCAATTTATCTGTGTAGCTGTTTATTACAGAAGAGCAGATACAGGAAAATGGTCTTATAGGTCTGATATTTTTTTTTTAAATGGGGAAAAGTTGGGGCTAGAGAGATGGCTCAGGAGTTAAAAACACTTGATGTTGGTGCAGAGGACACTGATTGTTTCTCAACAAACCCATCAGTTGGGCCACAACTACTTGAAACTCCAGTTCCAGGGGATCTGAAGCTCTTCTTTGGCCTCTGTGGGCACTTGCATGCAGGTAGTACACACACACACACACACACACACACACACACACACACACACACACACACGAGAGAAAATATTAAGATGTATAAGTAT